>NW_010288765.1:20727-34790 GCF_000700745.2 Antrostomus carolinensis | reverse complement strand
TCTGGCATCTAACCAGGGTCAACCCGCCACACACATTTATCATGGAGACAGTAGTCTCTGCCTCATTTTAGAAGAGACAAAGACATGTCAATATGTACTGTGAATACACTGCAGCATGGGTGCTCTTCCTGCCTGTCCTTCAGGTACAGAAAACTGTCATCTTTCTTTTTTGTACCTCAGATTTTGCCTTGGATGTTGTTTATGGAACGCTGGGGAATGCTCACTTCCATTTTACCTGAGTTTACATGCTTAACCATGCCTATGGCTGGTGTTCATTTTCACTGCTTTAGTAAACTAGAGAAAATAGTTATAACTATACTTAAATCTAGATGGCTCCAGGCCTCCAGTAAGATAGGAGGGAGAGGGAACTGGTGGCAAAAGGCATGTTTCATACCCTGGCCCCAATGCAGAATATACTGTAACCTGCTACTTTTTTGAAACGGAAAGTAGGTGGAAAAAATGAGCTACAGAAAATAAAATTGCATCTGACTTTTCATTTTATTTGAGGTGTACACTGCTAGCTTTATTACTGCTGCTAACTCTGCTATTTGTTTTGAATTAATGGTGTAATGAAAGGTGTCTTTGTAACAACAGGAATTCCAGTCTGTACTTTTCTGTCTACAAAAAAAAAATAAAGGTTTTGTGGTTTACAAGCAAAGGCATGAAAATTATCAAAATTACACGCTACCTGCATTAACAGCCAAGGGTTGAGGCTGCAAAGTAGGATTTTCTTCAAATGCAAAGCCTGAGTATGCCTTGTTGCGGGTGAAGGGTACCAGCAGCATTTTGGATCTTTGAGTGCAATGGTGAGATCATGGTTATAAAGGCTATTATCATGATGAGACAATTATTCAGCCTACACACCGGAAGCCTATGCGAGCTAGCTGATTCAGATTAGCGCTTTTCTTTTCTTTTCTTTTCTTTTTTTTTTTTTTTTTTTTTTTCTTCACCAAATAGTATGTAAATTGTTCATTTACTGTTCACAAACACATAGTTCTTGTGATGCACTCCAAAACTTGTTTTTCATTAGCACTGTATCTGTAGCCTCTGCCAACTACACAGCTACTCAAACTGCATTTTTGCTGGATTGTGGCCTCTATAACTTGCATGCTGGTTAGCCTGTCTTCATGCAGCCTGCCAATACCCTTCAGAATATACACTATAATTTTAGAAAGCAGCTTTAAGGCTACAAATTAAACTTCAAAATTTATTTCTGCCTTTATAAGTTATGTAATATTTATTTAGAATAGACACATTATTAACAACTGATATCCCTCAACAGCTGTAATTTTATGTAGTGCTTTTGCAATTTAACACCAAAAATGTGGCAATCTCCATAAAGAGTCTATAGAAAATGGCAATTTTGTGTGTGCGGTAGAACAGAACATCTTGTTGTGTAAGAAAAAAATGGTGCTTAGGACTTCTACTCACAAGTAATCAAAATGTGATGGTAGGGTAAGAGGTGGAAAAAGCCTATTTAGCTCATCTGAGCCATTATTCTGACAATGCAGAATTGTTCTTTACAATTATTTTCTGTATTTTCTAGCTCAGTTTTAAATGGACAGTTAATGGGCTCCCACCATTTTCTTTAGAGTTGACTTTGGTAATATATGCCAAGAAGTCTGCTCTATTGTGTATTTCTACATGGTTTATTGTGTTTAATTCCTCTTCATTTTTAAACCAGTGAACTACTTGTAGATTTTATTTTTTATTCTATTTTAGTTACACTAAGAAATAAGTTTTTAAGTCTTTCAAACTCACTAGAATAATTCAGACATATCACTATTCGCTTTTGATTTGAATCTTCATTTGGAGCTCAGCTATCTGCAGTAAATGCTTCTGATAAGTTGAAGCATACTAACGGTCATAGATTTTATATTAGGATTTGAAAATATATTTTTAGCTGTCCAACCTTATTAAAGGATACAACACTGAAATCAATAAAACAGTTTTGTGCTGTCACAGTAAGATTGAATTAAGGACAGACTTTTGGAAGTTGGATATCTTTGGTCCTCTTGGTACAGTGGTCATAGGATGGTCATGAGTGTCACTGACATAAATGCTGCTAAATGGATCTGAACATGTATTTTAGAAGGCAAAACCTGTGAAGTTTCCATTCTGGTCATAATTAGAATTTTATATTGCAAAGATTTTGTCTGTAGATTGCCAGATAACTAGCCTTGTAAATATCTAGTAAGTTGTTCCTCCAGACTTCTAGTCTAGGAAAGGGGGAGGGAGACAAGAGTTTTCGGTTTCTTCAAACATTTGTAGATATGATAATATAGTTGGCATTTTTGTTCTAGACAATTACTTACGCATTAGTCTTCTAATGCTCGCTTATGCTTAAGTTGCATTAAGCAGATCACGTTTGTCTAGGACATGGGGATGCCTTGATTCAGAGTGCTATTTAGGGGACTGTCTGACCCACAAGACACAGACTCAGAGCTGCTTTTGTGTTTTGGTGGTTTTTTTTTTTGGTTTTTTTTTTTTTTTCCTTTTTTAAAGTACAAACAATTTTGATGGAGTTCAGCACTTGCCTTCTGCAAAGGATCTACAGACACGTGTTTTCTGGCTTTTGTAGTGTCTTTCTGACTTTCATGAGCCTCTGTAGTAGCACAGATCCCAAAGGTCAACGATGAAATTGCCGAGTTTCTCTTGCATTCTGCTGTGGAGCTTTATTGTTCTTATTGTTAAAATTTTCATAGTATCTTACCCAAATCCGTGTTGCTGTAATTTAAACTTTTTACTCTTATTACTATCCGTAGTAATAGTGGAGAACAGACTATTTTGAAACCTGCATTTTGGCAGGCTTTGATGGACTTGAGAACTGTTGGCATGATCCATTAGTCATGTTTTCTTTAGGCTAAATGCAGTTGTGTTTTACAAATTTATGATTGCTCTTGTTGTTTTCCAAATAGCCCTATCTTTCTGGAAGCAGAATAGCAGAAGTCAGTCACAGCATATCTGCAGCTTTGCAAATGCAAAATGGAAGAGAAAGATTGTTTTACTGTGCAGGCTGAGCTTCTACACTCTAGTGTGCTGTTTGTATTTTGTCCCATGTTGCACTTGCGATGTTTTATATCTTCCAGACCATGCTTAGGAAGAGGATTAACTCCTTGTTCCCTAGCCTATGCAAATGAGGTTTTTTTTTTCCTCCTCATCATTCACACTAAAATTAATCTGGTTTGTTTTGGCTGTTTTTTCCCCAAAACCATTCCTCCAGTCTTACTTATCATTTTGATCTAAAATTTATCTCTTTAAGGTGCATACACTGCTTGTAGTTTCCTATTTTCTGCATTGGTAACAAACGTTCTTTTCTGTTGCCCAAGTAATGAAAACACTGGAGAGAAAGAAAGCCAGGGCAGACTCTTGCAGAACATCCATCCATTTTGATAATGAACGTTAATATCTTGTTCCTGAGTTAATTTACCAGACCCCTCTTTGATTAATCTAACAATCTTTTCGTCAACATATGTCCCTTACCTTGCTTATGAGAATGTCAGATACAGGTATTGCTTTTCTCCTGTCTTCAACACCTGTCACCCTTTCATGAAACAAAATTAAATTAATTTTATACAGTTTCCTCTTGACAAGTCCAGACTGATTGTAGTTCATCTCATTGCCTTCTAGGTGATGACAAATTCTTTGATACAGGAGTTTTCTAGGGCTGGAAATTAACTGGATTGGTGTACAATTTTGTTATCTCCTGTTCTTTCAAATTTGTTCTCCCCATCCTGTTTAGTACCACCAAGTTTAGTACCATGTTTGCCCTTCAACAGTCTTCTGGTATCCTGCTTATTTTCCAGGAGGTCTCAAAAAAAACCCAAACCCAAACAAACCAACCCAAATCAAAAAACCCAAACAAACCAAAACCAAAAAACCCAACAACACACTGCAAAAAACTATAATCGCTGGAATTTTGTCTTAAGCCTGTGTATTTCAAGTGTCCTAGTATGAACTGCATAGAGTTCACCTTGTTGTTAAGTACTTATTTTAATACCCTTTAAGCTGTTCCACTTCTGTTCTGGGGTTACAATTCTGGTATGTTTTCTTATCTTCTGCTCTGTGTAGTATTGATTATTTAAAGTTAGGTTCATCAAATATTTTAGGTAGGATTTATGTTATCTATAGAAAAGGAACTATGCATTTATCTCTGAACAGAACTTACATGCAACCTTCCTCCTTCCCAGTTCCTCTATAAATTACTTTAAAATAAAACAAAACACAGAAACAGGAAAAACAAACAAACAAACCAAAACACCTGTAGTTGTTATGCAGGTTTGCATTAGGCAGGGTTTGTCTGTTTGGGGGGAAAAAGAGGTGGGAAGCGGGCAGGCAAATGAGCAAGATTACAATGCTGACTGGTGTTTGTCTTTGCTAAGTGTGTGTGTGTGTGTGTGTGTGTGTGAATATGCACGTCCAAAGCTATTTATTACTAACCACAGATTCAGAGAAGTATTCAGCGTTATTTTGTGAAGAAGAGTGATTTCAGAGTTGAAGCAATAAATTCTTTACATCTCCAGCTAAAAACTTTTTCCTAGAAATGTAATGCTTGAAATAGGACACTGTTCCAACTGGGACCCAAGAAAGCAGTGTAGGAGAGAGAGAGATTTCTTTCCTATGTCTTCAAGGCTGTTACTTTCTGTTTTTACATCCCCCGTATATTTGCCTTCTGTTAAGTTCAGTTTGCCATACAATACAAACAAAACAACCCCACCTCCAATCCATAATCTCCAATTCACAGTTACCCCTTTCTGAAGCAGGAGTAATACATTCTTCCTTACCTCCTGTATATTGTGTATTTAGCTTACAAATGGATCGGGGCAGGAATAGCTTCTTACCATGTTGTTTAGAATAGGGCCCTAATATTACCTGGGTTTTCAGGCACCACACCAATGCACCCACTCTGTGATAATTATAATTATTACACGGGTAAGTGGTTTTTTCATATGCTAGCTTGCTCTTGCCAGGCCAAGAAAGAACTTGGCCTCCTGTGGACATTGATAGCTTTATGTGAAATTTATGCATAACAACATTTCTGAATTTCTGTAGTGGCAGTGAATTTTTTTTTGCTTTTGACCAGTCTCTGGTAGTTATATTTCTTCCTCCAAAGGTTTGTTCCAGCAAGATTTTAGCACTGAAATTCTGATAGCTTCACTTCCTTTGTCTTTTGCTAAATAAAATGTTTCTAAAATGACCCTGAATGATCTTTGATATTGGTTGGTATTTTCAGAAAAGTGAGAATTTTCACTTGCCGTTGTTTTAAGTGTGAACTTCTGGTTTTTATGACTGGTATATGAATTTACTTATGGGAAAATGAGAAAAATATCACCTGAAAAATATGCATTTGATAACCTTCTGCTTCTTGTTATTGATTGTTAGCAATTCTGCTTTTTACATTTTTTTCCTATAAAAGTAAAGTCACTGCTGCATAGAGCGTGCAGAACACTTACAGTGCTGAAATCTCACTCTGACAGCATGTTGAGACTTTAATGATTCCCTGACTTAATTATGGAGCAGATCCTTTGGGAATGAGACAAAGATGGTCATTTGAACATAGGAAAAGGAATAATGAATAATTAAGGAGTCTAATTAAATGAATTTCTTATTCTGGAGTGGATTTGGGATTTTTTTTTTTTTTTGCTTTTGTATTTTCATTTTTAAAATTTCCTTAAAACTTAATAAATTGTGTGTATATTGGTAGGAACTAGGGTCTTCACTAAAAATTCTGCACTAAATTTTGCTAAAATGGAAAGTCTGCTATTAAATCATAGTAAATATGTCCTCTGTACTTGTTGAGAGAACCTCAGTCCAGCATGGAAATATGGCACTGAGCAGGATAGGAACTGAAACTGCAGCTCACACATACCTGTTTTCCTTGTCTTAGGAATATTGCATTTTGCATATGAAAGTGGTTCAGAGAAATTCAAAATGAAAAATACCTACCGTAGAAAACAAGACAGAGAACCATTTTTCTTCCTTTCTTGTACTTTCTGTATTTTTGCACCACAGAAATTCAACAAAAAACTATACAGTTGAAAGTCTCAGAGCAACTGGGACATGCTGGAAATTTCAAAGAAAGCCTTTCTTGTGACCTTTCTGATGGGTACTGTGTTAAGCTTATTCAGAAAATTTTTATTTCAAACTAAAACAGCAAGTAAACTGTCCTTGTTGTGCAGAGCTTGGCAACACGCAAATATGCAGGCACTGGGTCCCTTGGTGCAGCTCCTATTGTTGAGGGGGGGGGGGGGGGGGAATAGCCCATTTCATCAGGTGATCAAGCGCTGCCTTTGCCCAAAGTTATATAGATTTTTACTTTTGTGGCCATGTCATGGTAGGGAAGGTAAAATAATGTTTTCATGTTCACAGTATCTTCCTAAGGCAAGGGGGCTTACTAGCCCTGGGTATGCACTGTGCAATCATTGATGTGGAGGCTCACTCAGTCAAAATTTCTTTTAGCCTAGAAGGTATATTTTTGACTGAAACCTAACAAGAATCAAAGGACACTAGAAAATTGTTCTATTAATTACAGGCAAAAGTATTGCATCTGTTTGTGACTGTGAGTCCCATCCTGCTCTTTGTTTGGCAGCTTCATTTGCTTAAGCAAATTCACTTATTGACACCTTTGCAGGTATGGCGGTTCGGCAGTGGTGTGGCTTTTTACGTAGCTTAGATCATTATGAGACTGTCACTGCTCTGAAAAAGGGACAGCAGGTGGGGACTTGATGCTGAGTAACTTGAAATACCACAAAGACATTGCCTGCTGCTATTTTGGGTTATTTTTAAACCACTCTGAGACGAAGTGTTTTCCATCTTAGATGAACAGGGAATAACTCTTGTATCTGTTTGGGGACTGGATGACCTAGCAGAGGTGCTTCTGAAAGCCACACAAGGACCTCCTTGATATCTGCTTTCAGTACGTTGAAGGAAACCCCTCCATGGGCTCAGTGTTTACTGGATATCTTAGCAAATTGGCTATTGCTTTCATGTGTTTGAGCAGAAGTTAACAGATGCAGCAGTGATTAATTGTCCACTCAGGGTGAAGTCTGTAGCTGAACCATAAGATCCTGATGAATGGGTTTTTTACATTTCTTTTTTGAAGCTCACCAAGAAGGGATAGATCCTCCCATTGTATCACAAACAGTGCTCAAGTTATGTGTGTGGCACTGCAAAACTTATACGAAGCCTACTTTTGTACTTGATCCTGTATGCCGCGATAGCTTTTCCTGGCTACATTGGTGTAATTTGCAGAGGCATCTAACAATTCCCAAACCAAAACTCTCAGTTTGTTGCCATGTAGCATCATCCCACTGACCTCCTGGTCCCTCTGTTGTACTGAGGCTTGCAGTAGTGAAACTAAGAGAGCAGTGTGGACTAGGCAGAGAATAACTATGAAACGAGGAATCTTGGGAATGTTAATATAATGAATTTATGGTTTCAGAACATTATCGAGTAGCTCCAAACAAGGGTTGAAAAATATGTCACTAATTGTGATCTAGTGTCAGTCCTGGATATAACTTCCATCTGCTAATATGTTTGAAACAATTTACTACCATTTCATAGAGTGATCTTTATCAGCATCCCTAAGACAGCGATACTCTAGATGTGAATTTCAGCCCCAGTTGTAATCCATTACTTGAATTACAGGGAAAAAATTTAGAAAAATATTTTTTAAAAGCGCACGCTTCTATAATTTCAATAGTTCCCAGTAAATGTAGGTTTTTAACAATATTCTTGTTGGAGTAAGAATAGGAAGAAAGTTTTTTGTGTGTTTGCTCAGCAACAATTTAGAGATTATGTATTTTACTCTTACTGTGTTCCTTGCATCGGATGTATTTCCTGGGCTCCTCAGCAGTTCTATCCACAAACCCACTCAAAATCTATCTTCCACTTTGTGTGTCTCTATAAATAAGGTACATCAGTACCTTTTTCTTAGTTTGTTATGAGTCAGAGATTAAACTCTTTACACCACCTTCACAGAACAGTTAATATTGATTTGTCACTATTAGCTCCCTTTCTCTGTATAGGTCTCAAACAAAATTATCCAGTTTTGAAAATCAGAGATTATAATCTCCAGGTCCTGGCTACTCTGCAGTCTTCTATAGTCATGCTTATTCCTCTGCTGGTGCATGAGTGTGTTGTTTCCCTCGCCCAGTTTGTTCACAGGCAGATTTACCATGCCTGCACGGTGACCTGGGACAGTTGAAGATGTATTATTCCTTCTTCTCTGTCCCCGACTCCAAGGGTTGAGTGAGCCTTGAGTCAGCTTTTGAACTGTCCCAATTTACAGTGTAAGTCTTAAAGGCAAACCAAAATCAGTAGCTGTTTTCTTTAAATGTCATGCCTCAAACCGGAAGTTAGTGACAAATTCACAGACTTATTGAGAGTCTGCTGGACTGTGAGAGGTATAACTTCATCAGTTCAGCCAAACCGTGTCATCCTTGCATAGATGAACAGTAATTTTGCACTTAATTCTGTGATCTTAAATGTGACTGCTGCTTTGATCTTGTTTGAGCTCAGAAGGCAGGTGATGTGTCTGAAGAATGCTTAGTGAAAGCATGTTCCATGACTGTTTTCTGTGCAGGTGGTTTGGGGGATTCTGAGGATTTTTGGGGTGGGTTTATTTTGTTTGGGATTTGTTTTGTTTCATTATGTTTGTGGTAGGGTTTTGTGGTTGGGTGGTGGGTTTTTTGTTTGTTGTTTTTTTGGGTTTTGTTGGGTTTTTTGTCATTGTTTTTGGGGTTTGGGTTTTTTGTTTGTTTTGTTTTGTTTTCATTTACCATTGTTACCATTTCTACTTAAATTTCCAGTGAGGGCAGCAGGGTCATTTAAGAAGTAGTAAGCCTCTTGGTAGGATGGTACAAATACGCTCAGCTTCAAATCTGGACATTAGGACATTATCACTGCATCTCTGAATTTGCATAATTTCCAAAACTTTTTTTAAGATGTTGTGCCCTAAAGAAGTAAAATAAGAAATAAAATGCAATTTAATTAAATACCAAATTTTATACTCTCAACTCAAAGAAGCTAAGTGCTGAGCACTATAAAAGTGGTCTATAAAATGCAGTTTAGATATTTCCCTTCTCTCTCTGTGCATGCATCCCTTTCTGACTCTGTCATTTCCTCAGAATTTCTCTGGGATTGTTCTTGCCAAAGCAGAATTCTGCTAGAAGAGGCAGGTGATGGGGGAGACTTAATGCAAAAAAATGGAAAGGCAAAACGAGCCTTAACTTTTGTTATTTTCTATTCATTTGTTACTTAATGACCTCGATTATTCTGCATGTTTGAAGATGGGTTCATCCTGCTCTGACATCAGATGTGTGGAAAGGAGATAAAAGTAAAACTAGATGCTAAATAAGCTTTTAATCTTTTTTGTTTGGTTTGGTTTTCTGTTTGTTTTTGAGACACAAGGCCTACTAGTCTAATGCATGAGCAGATGAATCTCGAGACTCCTTTGAAGGGTTCTTTTATGAGCTAACTAAGTTTCACATAGCATTTTTTAAAAAAACATAACTCTTATTTCCTCTGCTTAGTCTTCTCCCAAAGTGTTATTTTCATGAATTGGTAAATCGATATTGCCCTTATTTCTAGTACGTCTTGTTCTTCTTTATTCTTTTTCTTCTCACTTCCACTGCTTTTTTTCAACAAAATAATCCAGAGCAGGGCTATAGCAGCATAAAGATAGACTCCCCTTCCCCCTTTTACCATTTGTTCTGTATCAGATGACTCAGAAATTAAGAATTTAAAGGTAACCTAAAAAGAATTAGCTTTATTTTTTTTTCATATGTTTTCCTTTCCTTTGCTCTCTGCTTTTTCTGTTCTACCTATAATGCTTCTTTTCATCTTTGGGAAAGTGTAAACATACTGTCTTTACCAGTAAAAGTTGTCATAATGACTTTCTAGCACTGCGTGTGATTATAAGCCTTTTTTGATCCATAGTGGTCTAAGTAATGAAATATTCAATATTTATATGGTGTTCCATCTTCCCTGAAAGAACTTAGATTTTCACAGATCTATTTTTTGGCATATTCTTCGTAAACCTTTTTTTTTTTTTTTCTTGTGCTGCACAATTTATATAAATTAAGTGTAAAAGTGATAGTACCATTTTTAGTCCATAAGCTGCTGACTAATTGATAAATTAACTCCAATAATTAGATTGGAAACACTTTTCCCCCCATGTAACTCCTTGTGGTTTTTCAAGATCTGTCTCCGTGTTGTATGCTAATGCCGTTTTGCAGTCTCTTTTGAATCTAGTTTTAACAGTGGGACTAGCAGCTTAAACTAAAACAAATGTCACAGTTCACTTCCAAGTTGAAAAAAATCACTTCCTAGACATTATTACAACCTTGTGAGTAGACGAAGCTCAGTAGACGTTATCCTTGTGCTAACAGAAAGTGTAAATTTTGCATTGTTCAAGACACAGTTTATCATTCCCTGTAACTTTATCAGGACTCTATGGATTGTGCTGAAACACTCATTGGCTTTTCATTAACTTTGTAATTAAAGGTGAAATGAAATAGCTTAATTATTTTACTGAAGTCTGAAAAGAAGCACTTAATGTTTCCAATGCCTAGTTCCCTTAAAGTGAGTTATGACATATCTGGCATGAAAACCTTCACACTTGGTCCAACTTTCATCTGGCAGTGCCCTATCACCTTACAGTGAACGATGCCAGTTCACCGTTTCCACAAAACCAGAAGCTGTACATATACAGTCTCTTTTCCGTAGGGGTCTGAATCTTTTGCTCACACTTTTTTTTGGTAACTTCTTTTCTGTTTGGGAGTGTTCCAGCCTGCAAGCTACACAAAATCTCGCTACTATTGCTCCAACTATAAAGGATCTTTTTTCTTTTTTTTTTTTTTTTTTTTTTTTAAACTGTTACTTTTACTAGCTAAGACATAATTGCTCACAATCCTAGCTTGAAAAGGCATTTTTTTCTTCCTGAAATCTAATTCAAGAAGAGTTTGGACTCTGCAGTTCAAGCTGGAATTGTAATCCACATAATAAAAACATCTACATGTTTGGTCCAGTTGGTTAATTAGCTGAAAAGATACTTGGGATGAAGCAGGCTTGGCTGACAGATAAAATCCTTGCACTTAGACATATTTGAAGGGATTGGGTGAGCTCACTTATTATCCTCATTTGTTAGAATTATTCTCATTAATAAAAGCTTGGGCTGCTTTCTACCTGCACAGAATATGGCCTGTGCATAAGGTGGCATTGAGGCTTTTAAGGTGCATACGTGCATATTATTCTCTGTGCCAACATTTTAAAAAGTATGCTTCAAGTATTTTAAACATATAACACTTTATAATACATTATTGTATTTCCATTTAATGAGGTTATTTAGGCATAAATTACAGTCTAGTATGGTTAAAAGGTTTATGGAACATCACAGGATTAGCTAGCAAGCAGTCAATGCCGGCAGCATTCACTTCATTTGTGGCTGAAATATGAAGTTGGATTCCCAAGACAAAGGCTCATGAATTTTCCAAATCCAGATGGAAATGTGCTGGGAATAAGAGAAATCCATTTCCAGTTCTGATCCTGTATTTTCTAAGCACTTCCCTGCTAATAACTGTGTTCTGTCAGACCAGGGAACCAATGTCAACTTTATTTTACAGAGAAAGAATTGAGCTTCAGAGAGAATAACCACCAAGGTCATGCAGGCAGCTTGTGAGCTAGAAAGTGAAGCCTTGGCTGCATTTTCTTTGCTTGCCTTTTTTTTTTTTTTTTTTTTTTTTTTTTTTTTTTTTAAATAGACATAAGGCAGTCTTCCATTTCCCACCGAAGCTTGATAGTTTCTTCACCAGCCTCCTTGAGATACCTTCTCCAGCCCTCTTAAATGAGCAACTTTGCCCAGTTTCCCCCTCCAGTAGGGCTCCTGCGGTACAACAGTCTTCTCACTGCTGCCCTGTGCTTCACTGAAGAACTGGGCCTGAATCCAGTTACCTGCCTGAATGTGGCCTTTGAGTTCTTGCAATTATGCCTTGCAGTTGAAAGCATGCTCTGGGCGTCCTTTGAGTATACTCTTTGCATCTTTAAAAATAGAAATATGTTTATTCAAGCTTCTATAGCACATGGGGAAGCATGAATTTACTTCTTCTGGTTCAAAACCAGGCATTGCCCAAGTGCAATATCCCTCTTTCCACAGGCAGCATTATATGAGTCTTCAGAAGTCTTTCAGATGTGGAGGAGGAGTAGGGAGAGCTTCGTGGTGGTGTGTAGGTACAGGGAGTTTTGGATACAGACAAGAACCTGTGATTTTACTGCTTAGGAAGAAAGATCCCTAAGGTCACATAACTGTGGTCTCCATCCTTGAGCATTTCTTAAAAGTCATTTCAAAATAAACAACTTTTTAAACCTAGTTTGCTAGCCTGTGAACAGTAGACAAACAGTGCACTATGTGCTGCCTTTTGGACAACATACAGTGTAGTTTCTGTTCTGGAGATTTAAAAGGTTATTTTACTTTTAGCCATGTTATGTGAAAACTAAAGCAATGGATGCATGTAACTTACTGCACCTCAACAATCTGGACTCAGAAAGCATCTCTCACATTCAGGGGAAGAATATTTTAAACCTTGTGAAACCTCTCTGGATTTTATGCTACACTGAAGATTCAATATGATTTGGTTAATTGCACTTTAAATTTAAATTTAATTTTATTTTTACAGCAAATTCTTTTTTTTTCCTTCTGGTACAAAAAGCTACTATCATGTAAAATACACCAGTTTCACTTGTGGAGACTTTTGGCTCTTATCTGAAAGAAATCAGACTGCCTTAAAACGCTAATCTGCGTTACTGCGAAGTACGCTACTAGGAATACTGGGAAAGGTTAAAAACAGCAATCTTGAGGCAAGCTGCTGATTGTTCATATTTGTGTAGAAAAAATATGGTTCCTTATTTACTAGATGCTTGCTCTGTGTTCATCCTAGTAAAAGATCCTTCTGCAGGCCTTAATACTGCTGCTATTTTACCTCCCATAATGAATATTCAAAAGCTGCAGTCATTGAGGGCTCAGGTGGCAAAAATAGTAAGATGATTGAAGCAAGCCTTGACATAAAAGCCTAAAAGTACATTTCCAACTACATGGAAATAGTGCCGATTTCCCTTTCTGACCACGTAAAAGAACCGTGCCAGGAAAGCTCCCATGAATTAAATGCCTCTTTCACACACTAGTGTGATCGCATCTTTCTCTCTGTATGATGTGTTGTAATAAGTATGTTTAAAAAAAAAGGAAAAAAAGAGAACAGAGCTTTCTGTAATCCTCTCACAAAATGTGTTGGAATTGAAAAACGGGTATAAAGGACACACTGTTAAGATATGGCAATGCATGCATTGTTTTCTACATAATGCAGTCAGGGTCTCCATGGTAAAAAGAAATTTTTATTTTATTTTTTGTCACCATCAGCAGTTAACCTAAAGTAGGAGCTGCTCCATTTCATTATAGGTTAAATGGCTTACCGTACAAAACTAGCTGGGAAATGTACATCATTAGCAATGCATTTTTTAATAGGTTTTAAAAACATGCTTTAGGATTACTGAAGAAAATACAATACAGCATATGTTATTGTTCTGGAATTTTTTTTAACAGAAAGCACTCCTTTCAGCATTCCCCCTTCAGTGGAGTCACTTAGACACTTCCAGCTGGTGGCAGGGGATACAGCCATAATACAGCTTTCTCTGTCCCAGCTGTCTTTTTCATTACGTTAAATGCGTTACGATGGCTGCACTGTTTTTTGAAGGTTCAGGTACCGAAAGGTATAGGAAGAAATCTGCAATTATGTATTTTTGTAGTGACTGCAAGCTTCTGTGAGATCTCTGAATCCTGAATGTGTTCCTGGCTCTGGTCACAGATTTCCTTCCAATCACTGGAACATTTGCTGTAAGGGCTGGCTAAAGGTGCCCGAGGAAATCACCTTTTACAAGGGAGCATTGTTGTAAAGGATTTTTAATGCATTATGGCTCACGCAGCGTCACAGTTAAAGAAAAACAGGGATTTAGAAATTAATGCTGATGAAGAAACTGAGAAAAAAAGAAAACACAGGAAAAGATCCCGGGAT
>NW_010288765.1:0-20717 GCF_000700745.2 Antrostomus carolinensis | reverse complement strand
GGAAGAAAAAGGTATCTAGATCTCTGCCAAATTCTGACAGGAATTCTTTTGTTTTAATTTTCTTATCGTGCAATTGAAGTATCAAAGCTGGTTCTTGTGTGTAACTTAGTAGCTGTTGTAGAAATTTACTAACATTGTAAAATAGCATTGATAGCCATGGCTGTGGGGTTTGCAAAGCAATTGAATGTTTAATTGGATATTAGTTGATTGCAGTGATGATGCAGAAGGTGTGCATTTATATCTCAGATAAATGACTTGTGTTGCCATGATATGCAAACTGTCTGTGAGTTGAAAATAGTTTGGAACCACGATGTGAAGTTAAATGCTGAGCTTTCTCATAGATTTAACAGCATAATAGTTTAGCCTTACATACATGTACTTAAAAGGGATGTGTGTGGGGGCAGATCTTTTTTTCTTTGTGTTGGGACTGTGTCACAGGTTTGGCTTCTGAAAATTCCATTTTTGGGATAATGTTACAGAAATAAGGTGTTTCAGTGGTCCTCTTTTTTTCATAAGGGTGAGCTGTTTTACAGATTTGAGCTGTAACAATCTGTTATTAGCAACTTTCTTTTGTTAGGGAAATATGTGTTAGAGATCGCAGGGGCTGTTTTTTTTCTCTACTGTAGATTTGTCTTAGCTGCAGAAAACCCTCCAGCACACTAGGATCTGAAAGATTCAGTAGGCACTGCATTGCTCATTGTTCAGTTCAGGAGCCTCTGTGTGATTCCAGTCTTGCTGTTTCTCTGTAAGGTATAAAGCAAAATAGTTACAGTTTGTGGCATAATGACAGATAAAGAGGCCAGGTACTTTGTCAGCTCTGTGGATATGTCCTTAAAAATGACATCTTGTACTCTACTCCATAGAAATAAGGCCCTGCCATGATTTCTTGTCTTTGGCTGTATTTTATTATAATTTTTCAAGAACATATCAAGAAGCCAGTTGTCTTTTAACGGAAACCTGGGTATGTAGTATTGCTGTGTGCCTTTGTGAAATCCCCCTAAGGGGGGGATCAGATAATCTTCATATGCTCAGAGAACCGGTGCATGTGTTTCCTAAATGACATGTAGATTTCCTCTAACATATGTGCATCTTTTAGCTGGGGGAGAGTCAGCATTTCCTTGCCCTTTTCTCTTTTTTTCTCTGCCATGGCAGTACTATACATCATGAAGAGCACTAAGAAACCCACTGCCTTCTGTTCTAGTGAGCACATTAAGAGACTGTTTAGATGGCTGCAGTGAATGTACTGCAGCATGTTAGCTGTAGGTATTTTTGCTGTGTGATTGTATACATACAGATCTTCTAAATCATCTTCCAGTATAAAGGAAAGTGTGGAAATAGGATTCTGCCTTTGAGGCCAATTTTGAGGATCTGCTGCTCAAAACTCTCCTGAATTAGTAATATTTTTCTTATCTGCTCTCTGGGTTATATACAGGTCTGTAATGTAACTAATCAGGGTGGGTTTTTCCCCCTCCAGCTGAAAATTACCACAGCAGTTAAGAATTTTAGGAGCTAGCCTGTCGACTCACATTTACCTATGGCTTGTGAGCTAAGATATATAGTCACCCAGTTAACTCTACTCATGGTGCAGGAAGCCCACGTTGTACTGAATGTGCTTAAGTTTAACAATAGCATGCCCAACCATATCCATATATTGTCTTTGTGTGAGGATGCTTTCTCACAGTTTGTAATTAGAACAATATAGAAGGGATGTGGCAGTGAGAGGCTCTTGATTCAGTGAGGTGAGACAATTGCTTTGTGGACAAAAAAATGCTTTATTTTTTATACAACACAGTGCTGTAGAAAGGAGATCTCTTAGCAACCAGAGTGGCACATGGATGAATATCAGCCTATTCATCTCAAATGTGTGGATTTTTTTCAGTGTTTTATTTCTTCACTTAAGAATGCGATAGAATAGAGAGCTTTTGCCCCACCAAAGGCTTTTTTGGGGTTCCTTCCCCTTGACTTTTTTTGTGTCACACTGCAATTGGGTAGGTCATTCTGGTTTCTTTCTATGTTTCCTTAGGACTTTGCAGATTCAGGGCATGTAGAGGCTCTCTCTACTAGGAGAATAGAGCAAATAGCAGCAATTGCTTCACTCAACATTTATACATTTGGGCATTGGTCTTATACCAAAGACACGGTTTTTGCCACCTTGTACTTAGGGCGTAGGAAGTCCAATAAAGGTGGTTTGCCATTTTATACTTTCCTGACTATTTAAAACATTTTCCCCCCAATTTTTCCACTATGAGTTGTGAGTCACTTCTTGTTCCTCTGCACCACCCACAAGCAAGCAGTACTCAGGGTTTTTTTTTGTTGATCACATGATACTGCACAAAGCTAACCCTTTGCTTAAATGGTATACAGAAATATCCTTTAGGGTCTTCCAGTCGCATTGGAACAAAGAGAGTGCTAATGGTTCTTTGTAGCTTACGCAGTAAGGACACTGAGGCACCCAATAGTTAGAAAGTAAGGCTGGTGGAAGCACCCAGTGTCCTCGACTTGATGATACCAGCCACAGTCATGCGGATTTATGTTCCTGTTTAGTTTGAGGACTGCAGTCTGAGGGTAATTTTTCACTGCTTTTGACTGGTTAAGCAATTTACAGTGTAATAATGTTTCTGTTAAGGCTTGCTTCAATACTTGTATGAGAGAAATGACCTTTTTAAAAAGTATACACAAAACAAAATCCTGTATTATATCCAAACCCTTTTAATTTCAAGGTGAGATATTTTCAAATTGCCGCATTTAGCTCTGTAGAGATGCTGTGCTTCTGTGCCCTACGGGCCCACCACTCTCTTTCTTTTTGCCTGAATTCAAGACATTTCTGAAGGTTCAGAGCTTAGTTTTACTCACGTGAGAGGAAGGGATGGGGCCAGCAAGTGAAATGAGTACAGTGAAGGGTCTGCATTATGCAGGTTTCCCGTTTATACTGTTAAAGTTTATATTACAGGGTTCAAGCAGTTCTGCCTCTGGATGGCTGTGCAGTGTCCTACACTGCAAATAGGTTGAGTACACCCAAGGGCAGACCTGACCCTTAGCTGTTATCACAGAACAAGCCAAGCCACCCTTACTGAAGTGATTGATAGGGTGGCTTGCTTGATTCCTTATAGTGTGGCTCTGTCCTGCATAGTTTGGTTTGTGAAAACTAGAAATTGTTTATCCTATAATGATGTCTGGAAATAAATTAATTACTTAGGCAGTACTGTTCCTAAAATAAAGATGAAATCTCTGAAATTTTTTGTGCTCTCTGTTCTGTACATAGTAGAAGAGAAGGGTAGGTCTTGGCAAATGCTCAAAGATTTATGTTTTATACAATATTCAGTAGGACTGGAGTGGTTTCCATTTGTGTGTAGTGCTCAGGAGCTAGCATGTTCTTTAGGAACACAGAATAGCTTGATCGTAATGCAAAGCCTGGATGTTAAGGCTGTTGCTGTCACATCCTCTGCTGCTGCAAACTTGTGGGCAGCAGGGAAAGTAATGCATGCTGATGTCGCAAATCCTGGTAATATCATCATAAAGCTCCCAGTGTTTGAAGGCTTTACTTAGCTTTCAGCTATGCTGGAAAAATTGCCCTGCAATTTCCTAATGGGTGTAAATTGAAATGCTGTGTCAGGAATGATCAACCTGTAGGTGTGCGGCTGTTCATGCAGCTTTGAGGAGCTTGTGCATCTTCTGGGCTGGGCTCTGCTCCCAGCTGTGAAGGCCTGTGGGAGACGGCTTGGACTGCCCAAGGTAGCAAGCTGGAAACCCCTCTCAGGGGCGAGGGACCCCAGGAGGTCATCATTGTATCCTAACTGGGAAACTCCCACTGTTTTCTTTCCCCTCAACTCTCTTGGGGCTGTCAGATGTTTTATGAATCTCAGCTGCATCAGGGTTTCAGTATGAGTCTCACAATGCTGAAAAAATTCACCATCTGCACCCACACAATTAACCTGAGCAAAGAGTTGTGTGCAGAACAGCTTTGGTGCAGGTGGCTTCTTCAGCTTGTTTCACAGTGATAATTAAGCAGGTTTAAGGAAAACAAGGATAATTCTCTGACAGGCTTGTGTTCTGCAATCAATTGCCCTGTGGTTTTAAAAAGTTATTCAGGTTGGAACTGGTGCAGTGATCAAATGCAAACAGGTCTACCAGTTATCAGGTAAAGCTTGAAATGTGAACTTCAAGGCTTTCAACTTAGATTACCAGTACAAATACCCATCCATTAAAAAAAAAAAAAAAAAAAAAAAATCAGTTCATGATTTTTAAACAAATCTCAGAATTAGAGAGATCTGTTTCATGGTTTCTTAACAGTTGAACTTGACAGTAGTAGAATGTAGATAGGTCAGGCACAAATGATTGTTCCTTAACTCATTTGTGTCAAGGCACAAACCAGGCAGATGTTGCTCTAAAATCTGGGAACATGACCTATCGTAAATGATCGTGTAGATTTATGGCCTGAAGGAAAAATTGTTAAGGCAGTGAATCTTTCCTAGGTGCAAGGCAAATTTCAGTGATACCCTTGATTTTGGACATGATGCTCTGTCAGAGGCAAATCTAATTAAATAACTGAAAGATATTTTTGGTAGATGTTTAGGAGAACTGGTGGATGGGATATCTCCTAGCAGCGTTGAATTCTTACCAGCACGGGGTTTGGTGGTAAAAGAGTGTTTCTGTTCAGCTGGAAAAACAATTCCTTCTTTGAAGATGACCCCCAAAGGAATGAAAAGATTGTGTTGTATTGTGTGGGTAGCACTACAGCATCATTTGAAGTGGGCAATGCTCAGTGTTACTTTTTTGTTTATAAACCCAGAAAAAAATTTGCAGTTATATATTTACATTTTTATTTAGGCAGGTTTAGAACATTCACCTTTTCCTCTTCACCTTTTCGATGCCTCAGGATTGTGCCGTCACAACAGATGGCCATTAGTTATTATGCAAATGTGGGTTTGCTTTATAAACCACATTATGCTTAATGTTACCAGCTCGTGGTGGGAAGAGATGGGGAAGAGGGAGGACTAACAATGGGCAACCTCGCCATTATAGGAAGGTTGCTCAGTACCTAGATTTAGAGCTGGACTCTCACTAAGTGCAAATCAATACTGTTTCAACTACCTGGTTGGTATTAATGGAGTCTTTTATCTTTCTGTTTTTTCCACCCGGGCTGGGTTGTATTTGTCTTTTTTGGGGAGAGCTGTGGGGGAGGAGGAAATGTGTCTTCTATGGGAAAATGGATGCTTTTGAAGCAAAAAAAAGTTCAAAGATGATGCTTGGTGAACAATGATTTAAAACAAAACCAAAACCAAACAAAACCAAAAACTCTTTATGCAATTATGCCCTGGGCCAAAAGTCAAAGCGCTGCTAAATTTCAAGCTCTTAACTTGCCTGAATTGATGGCTTCAGGATAAGTCATCCATACTTTGATACAATTCCCCTTGGCCATTCACTAAATATTTGTTACTGTGACCCAAAATATTTGTTGACTAGTGGAACTGACTGAGCACCTGCTAAAATTGAATGTTAAGACTCCATCAGACCTAGTTTGACTGGAACTAGGGGTAAGAACTAGGCTCTTGGTGTGTGTGATGTGGGTAGAGGAAAGAAACAGAGAAGAAAAAAATTCTGAGTTGTAAGTTGTATCAAAACAAAAAAAGTTATTTCATTCCATCTGAAGCCTAATGTATTCCCACATTGATCTGAATGGAAGTTAAGACAATAAAGGGCTGGATTTGGTGCTGTACAGTAATTTGTACAGCTGTTTAGGCCACTGGCAGAGTGCTAATGGCGAGTTTCTGACAGGCAGTAGCGCTAGCACAGAAAGGCATAAAGAATGGGTCGTAAGGGTTTGGTCAGGCCCAGTGTCCCTGTCAAGTTGGAAACCTCTTAGGCCTATCAGCAACTCTACCAAATAATGCCTCCCCGTTAGACTGGGATGTGTGGGGGCCTTTTCAGGCTCAGCTGAAATGATATAGCTGCCCACGTTGTTCCTGACTTCAGTTATCGAACTTGGGCTATAGCCCTATATATTAAATGGGAAAAGGTAGGCGCGTCCCAAGGATAATTCAGTGCATCTAAGTGAGACAAGTTAAAGCAATGTCCTCATTTTCAAAGGTATTGAGTATCCCCCAGCCCTGCAGCATCACCTGAGAGCTTTGACCATTCTGCAGAGCAGGACCTGGCATCTCTGATAGATGTTTCGGATCATATATCACTATTAAAAAATCTTTCTCGTATGTCTGTTGCCTTAGTGTCGTGTTTGTGTAGAGCTCTGCTTTGTTGGCCAGTGCTCTGTGAGGTGGCTAGTTACCAGTATCGATGGGAGAGGTCAGCTTTTGTTTTTATTTTTGAGGGAGATTGAAATCATTGTATGGTGACTTGGAAGGGAAATCCAACAGAATATTTCTGTAGTATTTATTGTGGTAAGACTAATGCGGATAGGAGAATTAAACTGAAATAAGATTGGTTTTCTAATTGCGGAGACAATTCATTGTGGGATGTATGTATTTTTAAAAAAAATAATGGACAACTTCAGTCAATAAGCTGAAGTTCTCCATTATTTAGAAAGTCAGGACTGTTTAATACTGTGAATTTGTCCCACGTGAGATTGATAGTACTCTGAGATGTACACAAGCACTATAAAGTCTTTGTATTATATACCAGAACTAAAACTTTATTTTGCCTTTGAAGTTGCAGAAAGATGCAGGACATTATACTGCATAGTTACCTTCATCTGAGCATTATCTTGAAAACTTTTAATGATTTGTTTTAATTACCTGAATGGTGTATTTTATGTAACTTTTTGATTGTTCAGTTATGTTTTATTCACAGTTTTGGATTTTAGGTTATCAAGCAGCTGAGGGGTCTCATGTATTGTATGTTGTGCCATCATGGTTTATGCATCAATTTTAATTCTCAGTTTGAGTCTTCATTTCTGTATCGTCCCAATTTTTCATTGAAAATCATTCATAATTAAAGAGAAAAGTACAAGATAGAAGAGGTTTACTTATGTTTCTGTTATCTTAATTTATGCAGAATATATCCTACTCCATAGTTCTCCAACTGGAATTAACAGGACTTTGTAGAAGTAGCTACTTGTTGATAAAAGGGGTAGTATTCAAGGTCTCTGTTAACACACCAATCACTCATGAGCACAAGCAGGAAATGAAGGCCTGTATCTTAACAGGTATCCACTACCCTCTCACGGCAAATTATACAGACACAATGTCTGCGTTTACTTCATGGGTGTAACATGGCATTTATCATAGTGCCTAACGGAGGCTACCTCAACAAAATCTCCAACAGTAGTGTTAAACTTGGTGTCTCTGGTGGCCCCATCTCAACCAGGAGCCAGGCAGTGCTCCACCCATTGAATTAATAATTTGTAAATACAAAAAAACACTGTAGTCTTATCCCTTGCTTCCCTTGCTTCCCTTGTGAAGGAAAGGATGCACATGTTACTTTGATACCTGATCCAGTCTCAGTGGAAGTCACCGCCTGCTTTCTGCAGAGAAGACTGTGATGGCTTATAGAAAATTGTGGTTTGTAGATTCTGAGCAGACTTCTGAACAGCTCTCAGTCTTGGTGCATATCAAGGGAAAATCACTGGTCACTAAACAAGCTTGAGTTATTTTTGTGTATGTCACAATCATTTGCAACAGCTCTTTAAGTACATGTGCATAGACAGCATGAGGATATAACATGTCAATTGTTTGTATTTTTGTAGAATATGACAGGTATTTATGAAAGCAGAAAAGCGTATCCTTTTTTTGTGAAATTTTGCCCACTCAGTTCAGAGCTACAGCCCTATCTTTAACCCTGTGGCCTCTGTCTTTTGAAATAAGATTTTATTACATATCCACACTTTGCTTGAGTAAGAGAGTTGGGAGGGGAGTCAGAAGAGGAGAGAGGTAGTTGCTGAATTCTGAGTGCCTTGAAAGGATTTCCTGGACCTGCTGAAGTGGCTGGTTTTGCATAATCATATATTAAAAGTAAGCACCATGATTATGCAAATCCTTGAACTCTAATAGACTACAAACAACTAGTAACCAATCTGAAGTCAAGTACTCGCATAATACTGAGGAGTTACCATGGGGTGTAACAAATATTCTTCTCCACTAATGAGTTGTGATCTGCCAAGCTGGGGATGGTGCTCTTGTAAACAACTACTTGCATGGCATCTTTGTGCTCTGATTGCTGAAGAGTTCAGCCTGAGTACAAGAACTCATACCCTCTAATAATTTGTTTCTTCATTTGTGTAATTTACAGTGTGATTCTGTTCCATTGCTGTCATTGATTCCTAAAGTACTTGTAAATCTTTTTTTTTTTTATAAAAAGACAATTTGAAAGAAAAAAAAATTAGATAGATCAAATAGTTAAATGGTGTTTTTCAAACTTCTGCCAGTTTTCTTTTGAAATTCTTCAAATGACAGCATCACCAACAATTTCTGGATCACCTTACAAGTTCACAAAGCTCAGAACAATTCACAAGTCAGTGCAGTTGTTGATATCTACCTTTCAGTTAAAGCACACCGATTAGCATATTCTAAAGAGCTTTCCTTAAAGGCACTATTAAAGTGAGAAACCGCAGTGATGCTATCCTGTCTGTACCCTCTAATAAACCATACTTTTACTTGGCCAATTTGATGTTGGTAGAAGATACAGCTGTGGAATTCACTTTGTTCAGCACATCGCTTCATTTTCTTGGGGGGTAACTTCTAGATGTCAGGATGCAGAACAACTCCATCATTGACTTTTTTTCATTTAAGCAAGACTGTCACAGCTAGCTGGGCAGTTGTCCTTCACAGTGACGTGTCCTGTATGTTGTCCCCAAGCTTACCCATCTGGACATGGTCTCCCATATTCTCTGGGAACCTGTAGAAAAGCAGAGCTGTGCAATGTCCACTGTACAGATATTCCCTCCACTTCCCAACGTGAGTTTACAGGGCATTTTTACTAACAAGGCAAAGGTGGAACTGAGCCACTGACTGTAACTAGCTCTGTATAACTTTCAAGTCATTTTTCCAGGATTGTAATCAGAGTATCTTATAAATACAGGCATTCATAGGTTTAGATGAGATTTTTTCATAGGTTGAATAATTTTATTTTCTCCCACACAGCTTTTTTTCTTTCTCCTATAACTGCATCACCACTCCTTCTGGACCCTACCATGGTATCTCTGAAATTGCAATCATTTCCCATTCATTAATCACTAGCTTAATGTTTAGCATTTGCAACTATCTCATCAGCTGAATTTACCATCAGCCCATGAGGAAATATCAGTGTCTGGGTGATCTGAGTCTGTAACCTTTTCTGCTCCCTTCGCATTTGTATGAATCTAGCAATCATCTTTGATGTAGAGGCTAGTGTTTTCATGCCCAGACTGTAGGAAAATTAATGCAGATACTATTCAGAAATAGACTGCTGACTAGACCTTGGAGCACAGGCAAATAAGCCTGGAGTGCTCTCCACACCTGAGGGGAAAGATCCCTCAAGAGGAGAGATACATGTACCAAGTTAAAAAAGAACCTCAATCTGTGTGTATGTAAATGCAGCATTTTCCTGTAGTGCTGAGGAAGCCTTTCTCAAAAGGGACTTTTTTTTTGACCAGGCAGTAGCAGACAGTATGTTCTGGAGGGTGGCTGCGGATGGTTTCCTTTTTCTTATACAAGACTCCAAAAAGTTAAAACGTCCTATAGTGAAATATTGCTGAGAAGTGGGTGGGAAAGGCTTCCTTTATTACATTTTTACTATCTAAGCAAAGAAAACATCTTCAAGGAGAATCAGTGAATGCAGTGGATACCTGCAGTCCTAGTTTTTCCTACCCACTTGATTTAATTTGAAACCACCAGCACTTTGAAGCTGTTAAACATCAAAATTCTGATAACTAAAGACTGCTGGTTTTTTGCCAGTCTGAAAAGATTAAAAAGATGTTGAGGGGAAAACATCTCTCATGACAGTGGGTGCACAATCAAAGTTTCTAAGTAGGGCAGCCTGAGGAACAGCCAACGCTTTTTAACAGTTATGGGAAAGTGAATGTTGTTTGATGTTCCTATCTGATATTTCCCTGTCTACCTTTTTTGTAATATCAGAATGTCTGGTTATGCTTAAAGAAGGCTTAATAAATGTTTTGCACACTCAGCACACACTACCCACAAAAAAGATAAAATTATGCAAACTTCCAAGTCATCCAAGCGACAAACAAAGGGTAGGGGGTTCTCCCACTGACTCTTCAAGTTTGATCTTATACAGTTTATTTAATCTCTGGTTTTCCTCTCTGTAAAATATCTTCATATTTTTCTTCTTGTGAATTTTGAGGATCTCTTTTCAAATGGCAGGCACTTACTGTTTTTCTGTCTTGATATAGAATATATTTTGCATGACTTGTATAAGGGCCATTGCTACAAACTAAGGCCCATGCAGGGTTTATAGTTTTTTAATGACCTCAGAGCTGCTCAGTGCTGCCCTGGTGTGTGATGTATTAGCTGTATCCACAGCTCTCGGGAACATTTTTTTGCTGATGTCTTGCCATAATTTTGGAGGACAAAAGTGGGTTTTAAAGAAGTATGTGCTTTTTAGAAAGCTTTTGGTGGAGAGGAAGTATGCATGGTAACAATTCTAATTATGGCCCTTGGTATTCAGTATAAATATTTAATTTACTGTTATTTAGATTAGTTTTCTTTTGTATAGTATACCAAGCCATTGGCTAAAGGCTCTCTTATAATGACTGATCATACTAGTTAAGTTGCAGATAGAAACATGTTGTTTACAAAGATTTTGTAAAGCTCTTTCAGAATTGTTTCTGTGTAGCCCACCCAATATACAGGAAAATTCTAACCCCAGGATTTTGACAAGTGCATGAGTTTAATTGAAACTGGCTAAATGTACTATATTTTACTTCTTGTTGACCTACGTGCCTGTTATCCTTCAAGCTAAACTCACTGAATTGTGGTCAAGTCATAGGTCCAATTAGAAGAACCACTGAACATATGCAATAAATTCAGCTTGAAAGGCCACATGCACAATCTGCCCTGGGTCGGAAAGCCAAGAGATGCTGTGACCAAACAAGATCTGCAGGGAAGCTGTTCAAAATTGTAGCCCTTTGTTCCCAACAGCAAAGCTGCCCCTTTCTCCATGTTTACTACCAAATGCAAATGAGCAAACAAAGCTGGTGCGCTTTTAAAACAAGGCATTTTGAGGGAAGATTAGAAAAAAGGAATGCAAGCATTAGAAAGGGCCTTGGTGTTGAAATGGGAGCAGCGATTAAAGAGGAGATAGGGGAGGAGTGATTGGATGCTGACCCAGAAGTTTGGTTTTATTTTGGCTGTAACTAGCTGCTGGGAGATGGACCCCTTGTTCTGAGGAGCTCCTTATTAACCTGTGATGTTCTGCCCAGGCTGAGTCAGTAGATAAAACCTGGGGGAGGAGGGAGCAGAATTAGGACAAAGCCAGCAAAACGCAGTCTCTGCTGGGGACTGGGCTCCAAACCCTGCTGGGTCCAGGGAGGCCTGCGGTTCCTTTCAGTCTGGTGCAGACAGGCCCTGTGAGCAGTAAAGGTGATGTATTGCTGATAAGATGGCTAAGGGGAGGGCTCTCTTCCCTGCGAGCAGCAGTCGGACTGCAAGCGAGCAAATACAGTGCTGCCTGCAGGGCTGCTTCTCTGAGTGCGTTGCTGGTGTGGGACTGCAGTTGTCCTTGTGAACCCCTCCTCCCCAGACAGAGATGCTGGGCTTTTAGGGGGAGAAATTCAGACACTGAAGCAGGTAAAAGGATAAAAAACCCTCTAGCTTTATATAGCAGGGTGAGAAATTTAATTGGTTGGAGGACATCCAAGAGATTTCATCTGATGAAGACCTTGAAAAGATGAGATCTCTTATCCATTACCTGGCTGCATGAATTTATACCATGGCTATGTAGCCTAGTGCTTTGTCAAGGTCCACATACAAAGAGGTAGTCACAAATTAATCGGGGCTTGTCAGTCTGAAGATATTTCTGGTATGAAGTTGAACGATTCATTTACGCCTACAAAATAGCAATTGTCCCCTAAAATAGTGGTTGTCTAACCAAAATGGGTTGTTTTTTTTTTTTTTTTTGATTCTTGAAGTTTAGGCGTGAAACCAAAATTCAGCTTCATGTCTTTCTGTGTGTTTCTTTTTCATTTGCAGTATAATTTTCTCACATTTTCCTTATAAGTCAGAATCTCTGTCCTAGTTTTTGCAAGACATGCTCTCTGTGCCTGCCTTTTTCATAGAAAATAGTTGTCTTAGAGTTGCCTGAAAAAGGAGCAAAGATATAATCTCAAAAGGAAAACAAAGCCAAAGATTATATTCATAATCAAAATAAACAATAACTTAAGGGAAAGTTGTGGAAACATACAAAGAAAAAAACACTGGAAGAGCAGGGGCAGAGCTTGCAAAGCTAGTCAGCAAAAGCCCTGCCAGAGCCTTTGGAGGCTTCTGACTGTAACTTTGCAATACATTGGGTCTTCCTGTGGGTTCAGTTTTGTCTGTTTTAGTTATTCAAAATAGCAGTTTTAAGGGGTTTTTTAGTACCATGCATATGAACTGGCGGCAGTTGATTTTGTTAATACCGGATATTTTATGCATTTATTGTTCAGATGAATATTCAGTCCTTTGCCTCTTGGATAGTTTTGCTCATGCAAACGTAAATCAAATACGTGAAGTGTTATTAACATGAGGGTTGCCTGGAATCAGTTTTATTTCATGGGTAGCTGGTTGCTGTGATTCAATAAATGCAATTGTCTATAGTTCTTACATTTGGTAGCTATGTATTAGAGCTGCATAGCTTTAGGGAGGATTTTCTAGCAGTACCATTTAGGTTTAATATGTAGCAACCTTGTTTTCAGTATATCCTGCTGTTTGATGAAGAGACACATTAATGGCTGCTCAGGGGAATCATAGAATCATTAAGGCTGGAAAAGACCTCTAAGATCATCTAGTCCAACCGTCAGCCCAGCACCACTGTGCCCACTAAACCATGTCCCTAAGCACCACATCTACACATCTTTTAAATATCTCAAGAGATGGTTACTCCATCACTTCCCTGGGCAGCCTGTTCCAATGCTTGATAACCCTTTCATTGGAGAAATTCTTCCTGATATCCAATCTAAACCTCCCCTGGTGCAACTTGAGGTAATTTCCTCTTGTTCTATTACTTGTTACTTGGGAGAAGATACCAACACACACCTTGCTACAGTCTCCTTTCAGGTAGTTGTAGAGAGTGATAATGTCACCCCTCAGCCTCCTTTTCTCAGAAGAGTGGTGGCAAGAGAGGACGAAGTCAGTGGTTACTCAAAGGGAGTGTATTGACCAGGCTCAGAATTACAACATACACTTTTTGCAAATGGCAGGACATGAAGATTTCACTTAAAATGCTGCTGCATGTCTTTTGAGTCTAGTTACATTGTACTTGGAATGACTTTAAAAATGCTTGACCCATGGGCCATGGCATTGCTGCCTTTCCTGAATGATGCTGCCAAGTGCAATGGGAGTGCATGTGCGAGGGAGTCAAACCACTTGTAGTGTAGCCCGCAAAATGAGGGCAACTCACCTATCTCCTCAGAAAGAGGGAATTAAATAAATCTTTCCCTTCGGTGAACTCAGTTCTTCTGCATTAGATCCAGGAAAGGTTTTCTTTTCTTTGATTTTAAAAACCACTAGCTGCAAAAGTTATATAGCTGTTGCGATTGAAATTTTTTGGAAAAAATGATGCCCCGTGCCAGCCACAGATTTCAGTTTTCAGAAAGCAAAATATTTTGTGACTAGATAGGCTGATCAGCTTTATGTTTTGAGCTGACAGGAAAGAAAAACTTTGGGCAGCTTCTGGTTTTGAAATCTTTATTTAATTTTTACTTCTGCTTTCAGCCAGAAAAACAGACAGTAAAAAGGTGCATCATTGTTTCTCAGAGCTCACAAAGACTGCATGATATCTTTGCATGGGTCTGGTTAATCAACAATGCTAAATATTCTGGCACTAATCCAGCAAAGTACTTAAGTGTGCACTTAAGTTTAAGCCTATTTGCAATTCAGTTGAATATAGAGGGAGCACTGTGTGCTTAAAGCTGAGTCGAGTCTTAAGTGATGTGTTGAATGGGGGCCATGGTACTTACCCCATCAGAAAAGGGTGAGGTTTTAGAAGACAAGGTCCATCCTGAAATGCTATTAGTTATCCCAGCTCTGTGCAAACAAGGTTGTGTGTGAGCACCTGTGACCTGCAGATGACATCATTTACCTTGAATAGTAGATTGAAATATTGGAGATTCCAATTAACTCCAAAATTTAGCATTTCAAAGACATTATTTTCTTCATAAGTGCTTTTTTTTAAAAAAAACCCTGTGTTATCAATATTTGTATGTTGATAAACAATGGTCAAACTGTTACAGGGAGAAAACCTTGAAGATGAAAACAATAATAAGTCCATTAAATAAGGCAAAGGTGGCCACCTAGCACTAAGTCACAGCTGAGAATTACACTCATATTATTGATTTAATCATGCTTATTAAGCAGCTAATTAACTTATTATACAGCTGGTGTTACAGAGGTAGTAATCCAATATGTGAAGTGTAAGTATGTAAATTCTCCTTTGGGCAGTTAATTGTATGCCACAAAGAGATGTAAATTTGGAACATACTGGCCACAGCCTAGCAACTAATTCAAGCCAATTTTTTCAGATAAGATTTTTTTAACTTGAAAACTACAGAGTTTAACATGCTTAAAGTAACAAATTTGATTTAAGCTCAACGAAGTGTGTAAGTCTGTAAAAAAAAAGAACACATTCTGGGGGGAAAAAAAAACCCAAACCAAATAACCCATATAATGCTGACTTAAATTTTGAAAATTAAGAAAATCAGTCACTTGGAAGCTTTGTTTTGGCATGTTGAAAGAAGAGATTTTATTTTTTTGTTGTTGTTTGTTTTGAAATTTCTTTGCAGGTGTTTTGGAAAGCTGAAAATTCTGAATATAATATGTCCTTTTTATTCAGCAAGAAATTCCTAAAATAATTTCTGTGTAATCTGGCAGTATTTTCCAGATTATTTTTTTTTTTGTTACTGTGAGGAAGGGGAGCCATTTCAATCACTAACACTGCCCTCTTTGTGACAGCCCTCCAAATACATCATGACCCTTTAGTAAATTCAGTCTTGTGAAAATGATTAAGGATCAACTTACCCTAAGAATGCAAGTGAAATGAAATATGAACCCATGGTGATGGTAGTTAAGCATGTACTGTCATTCTTGACACATCCATGATCCTGGAGACTCAAATAAGCAGTAAAATAGTTAAGTGTCAGTGACATTCAGATGAACATGTTCTTTGTGACATTGTACAGGTATGTCTCATCTTGTAAAGTGGAGTAAATTAATTTACTAAAGTGTTTTCCTAAATCCAGGAGTGAAACATGAACATCTGCATTATCATTAATACAGGCATTCCATGCTGCCTGCTCTCCCAGTGACTCTGTTCTAGTCAGTGTTTGCAGTGGTATTCATACGAATTGCAAGGGACTAAAAGCTGGGATCCTTGCTGAACTGGGGGTGAATTCTGCAGCGGGAGGTTGGAGTCCCTCCACCTTCCCATCCCTGCAGGGGAAGGCTTTGTGTGGAGGTGGCTGTCAGGGTGAGACCTGGTGCTAGAGAGAAACGGATCAATTCTGTAGGCATGTTGATTTACACATGTGCATTTCCTTCTTCAAGGGAATAGACAATTTTTTTTTATGTTTTGCAACCTTTTAAAAACCAGTTTGGGTCAATGGATTCAAAACTAAGATTGCTGGGAAGACTATTTAAAATCACAGCTATTATCTATTTTAATTTCCTCTGTTGGAGAGTACCCCAAAACATTCATTATGTGGAGGGTATAATCTCTGAACAAATGACATGGTGGAATTAATGAACAATTAACTATGATCATATGTTATAAACAAGAGTTGATTAGAATCCACATATGCCTGTGTTTTAGAAAGACTCTTGTGACTCAGCTTTGTGTTGCTGAGGTAGGACCATGCAGTTCTCATTTCTTATTAATTGTGTGAGGGTAACATGATTTCCTCTGAGGTAAGGCTACATCTTGTAGTTTTATGGTAACCAGACAAAGGATTCATCTATTCTTCAACTTTTATGTGTGGGGAGGGCAGAGGTGAGGAAAATAAGAATTTTTCCTGGTAATTTTCCTCTTATCTGTTCAGCTACTATGCTTACGTTACAGACTTTCTCACATATCCTGGAGACTATTCTCCAATATCCCATGTGGTGACTGAATCAGAGAGAATATTGTAAAGCTGGAAGAAAGGGAATATCTGTCCCCAGTAGCTGCGGCTGCACGATGGTGTATGCAGCGTGGAATACAGTTACTGTGCTGTGCAATTTACTGTCATCATTAAATCAGACAAGCGTCAGGTGAACCGTAGAAATTCCATCTGCATTCGCAGTGGGCTCCATGCATACTATTTACACTTTTTTCCTATCATTTGATTTAGCTTCCACAAGTATGTCTTTAATAAATGAATACCATTATAAATTATGATGATTATTTCAAAACAGTAACATTGGATACTGTGATCAAGAATATTTGCAACCTTAAAGGGAAAATGCTTCTGTCATTTAAAAATAGAAGCAGGGCCTGAGCTCTCTTAATGTCATTGGGGACAGGCAAGGATTTGTTTCAGAAGCTGCAGTGCAGCACCAGGCAATGACTGGACGTACAGCTTGATGATTTTGCATCACATAAAAAAGCACTAGCTTCCCTCTTATCGCTTCAATGCTCTGATCATCCTGAAAAGTGAGACAAAAGAAATGGTCCACTGTATACTGACCTTCATTGTAACAGCAGAAACCTTTCATTATTTTATCACATGACTTCACCCTCAAGGGCAATGCATTTGAAACTAGGAAATTCCATTTGCAGAAGGAAAGCGTGTAAAATTTCCATTGCATAAGGACAAGTGGAGTTTTACACATGTACTCTGTGTATTTGTGCTTCTCAAAATACTTATACTTGAGAGATGCTTAAGCAGTAACTTACAGAACAGCTCTTTAGTCAGAGACCATTATGTCTGAGTAATTTGTTTTGAAATTATAAAAAGTTATTCCTGAAGCAGGAACAACTCAGATACAACACTGTAAGTGGAGAAATGGTTTGTTTGAATTACACGAAGGTATGTTCAAATGGTACTTTTAATATTCCTAGCAGGCTTTTTAAGTATTCTCTGCCAGTAGCATTCTACACTGGTAGGGACTATGCACCCTGACTGTTAAACAATAAATAATTGGTTTGGAGGGTTTTAAGCAAAATCCTCAGAATTCCAAGGTTATTCAGGTTCATAACATTAAAAGTTGGTATAGTAACTTTGTTTGTAGGATCATTATTTGATTCTTGTGCGTTCTTATCTAACTCCTTTGAGCAGTGCCTAGGTACAAATGGAAATAAATAGAAACAAGGCAGATAAATCCACGGTTTTTCAGGTAGGACTTGTTCAATTATCAAGCGTCTTTTGCTCCATTTGGATGTTCCATTTTAAACCATGATTTATCCCATTATCTGTGCCCTAATACTGATAGCCTGAGATACAAATTATGAAACTGTGCTTGTCTTTAGATAAAAACACTTTTAACTAAGAATCTGAAAGTGTTTTTTAAAAATTATTAGGTACTAAAGGCTTTGGTCTCTCTCTTCTTTGCAAGGTGAATGTAAAGTCTGTGAAATCTGTCTATATTTTGCATAGGCATTCTGCATTTATAGGACTGTAGATGCAGTGGCTTTAACCAAAGACTAGCAAACAGGCCAAAGCACTCCTGGAAGATCATGTTCCTGTGTGAAGGTGACAGATCACAGGCCCCAGCTGGATGTTGCAAAGGGAAGACCTCAGAAGCCTGGCTGGAAGTCTTGTTGCTCTGGCTGCAGAGACCTAGTGTTGTTTTGTTCACTGTGTTCAAGTGGATGGTAGAAAATGTAACTGGTTTTCAGTGAAGGTGCAGGGGAGCACAAGAGTATATATATAGTAGGTAGCAGGCTTTGTCCTTTGTGCCTTCATCTTTCCATGGACTGAGCCCTGAGGAGGAGAGCAGCCCTCTAGGTCTGGAATATCCCCTTATGCCTATTTAGTTTTAGAGCAGCTTGGCTCTGTCGGCTGCCCTGCCTTGAGCAGAGCTACAGCTTTTTACAGCGGTTGTAGATGTGACAACTTGCTATTAGAAAGGATTTGGTATGAGACAGAGTGAGGTTTTCATTCTTCTGTCTCACAGTATCAGAGAGTTTGAAAACAGTAAGATTTGAATGTTTAATTTTCAAGAAAGTAAGGCTTGTTCTAGCTGGTGGCTAGAGTCCACATAGGCAAAGACAAGGATCCAACTGCAGGAAATTGGGAATTGCTGTTTCAATGGGATTAAAATTGAAATCTTCATAAAGGAAGATTCCTTCTCCTTCAGAAATGTCTGTTACATGCTGATCACTGGACAGAGACCCTTCTGCTGGCTCTTCTTGAGGCAGCTCCAGAAACAATATAGTTTTATCAGACCATTGCTCCTTACAAGCCAGTTATAGCAGCTTTCCCATAGCCCTATATTCATATAATTAGGACATTGCTGTCCTAATGCACATGCTCTGCTTCTAGGATCTAAACAACTCCCTCTTCAGGGCTTTTTGTTGTTCACCATGGACACACTAGACTGTTCAAAGTTGATGTGACTGTTCTTGATCCAGTTCTGAAGGAAATTGGGAATATGCTCTTTGACTTCTATCAGCCAATGTAACATGCAGTGTTTTACAACTGAACTAAATCTCCTGAATCAGCTGAAAGAGTATGTTCCTTCAGATGCAAATTTTTAATTCTAAGGGATAAACAGCATGGCCAGTAATTGAAGTTAAATTCTTGTAGAGGACATGTAATATTCTTTTCCAGGATGCAATTAATAAAAATCATGGCTCAATATGTTTTGCTTTTTGCAAGAAGCCTTTACAGATAGAGAGTGGATGTCTGGGGACCAAACCAAGAAAGCATTGATCAATACAGCTGAAGGAAACCTGCAACATTAGTTCCTCAGCCAGCAATGCAATTGCTTAATAACTGGTGGCATTGATTATTGAGGAACTGAATAGTGTGCTAAAAAATGAGGATATGGATTCATTTACAACAAAGTGACTCGTCTTCTGAATTTCAGAGAATATCTGTAATCATACCGTGAGCTACAAAATGTTGATGATCTTGGAGAAGCAACAGGGCATTAAGATGAATGCAAGGAAGTCTGAGACCTAGTTGTAGTCTCAGTGTGATCTTGGAGTATGGCTCGGTGTTTCTTGGACTACAGTCTGTTTAGACTCATGGAGCCACTTGTCACTGAAAGTTACAGGGCTTAACTCCTCTTTTTCCTCCATCTCACCACCCCCAGTATTTGCATGTTAGTATTGCAGATGTTCAACTCACTTTTGAAGGGACACTAGTGACTTGAGGGTACAGCAGTACTGGCCCAGTGGGAATCAGAGGTAGATGGGAGACGCAAAGAAGAATGCGTGAGCACCCTTTATTGACTCATAGCTTAACTTTAAGATTAAAATGCTCTTCAGCATTTTTATGACTTGGTTCTTTCTGTTGAATAGAAGCAGAACCATCTTCCAGCCTCTAACACTTAGCTGGATCACAGATTGTACTGAAGCCATTTGTAGTTTCAGTTGTAAAAGCATAAGATAAAAAGAATGTATTTTCAAAACACATTTTTAGTGTCTTTGTTTAGCCTAGAGGTATTATAGGGTTTTTTGTTACTAAGTTGTCATCTCTACAAGATCTCCAGGTTTCTCAATAACCTCACCCACTAACAGGACAGTATTTGCCAATTAAAAAATGGTGCCTAGCATGCACTCAGTTGTTTTACTGATGTTTCCAGATAAAGTCCTGGAAGAGAAAAAAAAGTCTTTTTTCTTCTATTCTAATTGTATATGTGAGTGATCAATGTGGCTTCAGTTTGGTAGGGAGCAAACCTCCATAGGCTCATTTCAGGCTCTGCTTTCTCCCCATTGCCATCAGAACCTTAAATTACTACCTGTGCTGGTAAGAAACATCCAACTTCCAAAGCTCCTTCTGTTCCTAGCCCTGATATCTGACTTATCTTTTTTTGCAATTATAAGGAAACAGAAGGAAAGCATTGCTGAGCCCAGTTCCCAAAACTTTGTGGTTTGTCAGTGATTTGCTTTTAGATTTAAGGTTTGCTGCTGTCGTCTTGTTTCTGTGCTGTGGTGGATTGTGCAGGTGTCAGTAAAACAGTATGAGTTTTGAAAATCTGACCTGAAAATCTGAAAAAAGCTGGTTGATAAAGCCCTCACAATGGAAGGGTTTTGCTGCACATGAATCATGAGAAACAGCATCAGTAACTTTAAAAAACATTTGCTAAGGTACAAATGATATGCCGGGGAGGGAGCAAAGGCAGGTGTGATACATGTGTTGACTGATTATATGGTGAATGCTTACTAATCAGGAGGTTTAAGTTCATGAGAAAACTACAAACTCTGTGGATGTAACTGTTCTCCCAGCATCTAGGACAAATGCAATAGGGCTGAAGACAATGATGTAGTATCTTTGGACATGATCCTTTGTGGAAAGCAAAGTGAATGCTGCCAGAGACTGACTTTTACCAATACTTTCTGCATTCCTCCATCACGCTGAACATATGTTGGTTGACTTTCTATGTAACATTTGGCCATATGTTGAATAAGTCATAGAATCATAGAATCATAGAATG
>NW_010288764.1:1193-11709 GCF_000700745.2 Antrostomus carolinensis | reverse complement strand
CTTTTTCTTTTGCTTTTTCTTTTGCTTTTTCCCATCACTGCAGTATTTTAACACTTCTGTACACTCACAGAAAAACAAGTCACAGTCTGGTCTTTAAGATTTTGTGAGAACTGACAAATTTGGTCAAGGGTGAGACTTTGCAAATGCTGTTAAAAACGCAGCTTTTCATGTGGCAACATGTTCTTTTATACTGGAACACATCCTAAATTTTCACACATGTGCAGGAAGTGAAATCACACCTTTTTATGGCAGAAACAGCTTAGCACAGTGAAATGACAGCTTTTCCCTATAAAAAATGCCTTTAGTTTTTGTGGAAACCAGTGAATTACTTGAGGCAAAACCACAAAGTGTTTCATCAGCAGCACAATGGTTTTTAACGCAGCTCTGCCTTGAAAAGAGCTTGAGGAAGATGGAGATCAGGGGATGACACCACTGGATGTATCAGCCTTGCAGCCCAAATATGCTGTACAAAGTTTGAGTCCTTTTTCAAAAGATTTTTAATTTAATGGTGTCTTCTAAGTCTTCCTTTTCCCTCCTTCCTCATCTTCAAAGTCTATTATTTCCTCTCCTTTGATCCAAAAATTTCATCCCATGGTATTTTTAACTCTCCCTGCCTCCACCAGACCGACTCCCATCCCTGCTCCCCTCCACATGTGGCTGCCCGGCCGCTCCAGCTGCCTCTCCCTACCACCGAGGGAAGCCAAGGGCCATGCAGACTGCAGATAGAGCTGGGGCTCTCTGATGTGCTTTAGTGGTACCTGCATGTCCTGAGTTAAAGACACCCCTGTGTGTGTCCTGGCCAGCAGGACATTGGATACCTCTGCCATCATAATTTTATTTCCTTCAGTGGGAACAAGCACTGCAGTATCTGGAGGACCAAGGCAATTGCTTTTTGCTGGGAAATCCATTCTGTAGAGTTCATAGCTGGATATACAACATGGAGGAAGATACATTTTATTTCTAAGTTTATTTCTTCACAGGACAGGAGTTGCAGTGAGGTGAGACAGGTTGCCATGAGTTGCTCTATTCTCTCCCAAGCTACACCATTCTCAAATGTAGTTTCCTTTTCCTCTCACTCCTCTTTGACATCTGTGTGTGCTTCTCTTCCCTTAGACCATGGAAAAACCTGTAGATTTGGAGGAAGCTTACCATTGTCACTCATAGGGGAGCTCTCAAAGCAAACTCTGGGAAGCCTCCAGATGTTTTCAGCATGTGAGTGCTTGGCAGGAGTCAGGAAGAGTCACTGCATGTCCTCAATGTGATGCAGAGCAATTTCATTTTCTGTGCTGTCATTGAGGGCCTAAGCTGTGGCACAGGAGCACCGAAAGGAGAAGCATAATTTGCAGCAGTTGAAATACAGAAGTAAATCAGTAAGTAGTAAGCGAAATGTGTGCGTGCTCTGTCCTGCATTTGCAGGTACATCCATGTGTGTGGGAAAGGCTACAAGTGAAAAAGGCATTTATACAAGTTTCTGGGCAGGTTGTATGCACTGGAGCCAAAGTGCCTGCTTGTTGAAGGAGAGATTTTAAACCTGCCTGCAAGTCCAATAACCAGCTTTCTAACCACACACATCCCACACCTACATTTTTGTGTTCTGCAGCTTTCATGTTGGTCAAATAAAAAGCATCAGCACCACATCTACTTGTTTGCATTGAGGACCAATATGTTTTCTTTGCACTTTAAATACTGTTTAGAGCTCTCTTTATGAGCTTCAATTAGGAGTTTGCTATGGAGGGCTTATTAGAGCAGTTTTATTGGTACTTTAACACATTTTCTTTGTTAAAAGCTAGTTTAGAAGCTAGTTTAAGAAGCTTGTAAATGGGAGCCACAGTGAGCTGTCTGTTCCACTGACAAATGCATATCAACAGGCCTCCCAGAGGGTTCCTCAAGTCATCTGGTCCACCCCTATATGAGCATCCGCTGTGAGCCCCAACATCTGCTGGGCTCTCAGGAAAAGGAGTTGGGTGGAGACATCAGGGAATAAATGTTAATTCTGGGGAAAAAAACCACCCCCAATCTGGAAGTTTTACATTTGATGTGAACTTAAGATATATGGGACATCCAGTCCATTTGGTATCCAGAGCAATCAGGTCAATAAAACACAAAGAGATCATCCAGACTGGTTTTACCAGCAGAAGCAGAGGTCAGGACTGTGAGTGAAGAAATTTTCCTGATACCCAGGTTTTCTGTCCAGGGCTCAGGCTGGAGAAAGCCACAGTGTCAGGCCCCCTTCTCTCCTGGCCGTGACCCAAGGAAAGCCTCCCTCTTGTCTCTGGAGAATCCAGAGTGGACATAGCTTAGAAGAACCCTCCCTGGACAAGGTGCAGTGGAGAGCACCCAAGTGGCCGTGTCTGTCCTCATGTCCCACACATGTCCGCTTGCTTCTGGAGCAGGAACCATGTGTGCTGCTTTCTGTTTTCTCTTGTAGTATGGTTCTTGTTTTAAAGGCACCTTGAGGTGAATTGTGGCCACTGAGGAGTGGCCTCTGGGAACAGGGAGAGCCTCTGCAGCAGAGGAAGGGATGAGACGGTCTGCCTGAGAGTGCTGCCCACCCTGACAGGCACCTACAGCCCCTCTCAGGTGGCAGGACAATTTAAACTAACGCATGTTTTGTATTCCCCCCTGCATGCTGTATCTCTTTATGGATGTGGCCACCCCATCCCCACCAGCTCCCTGCAGCTTCCTGGCTCCCCCAGGCAGGGTCCCCGCTGCAGCTGGACTCGTGGCTGGGCAGTTGCCCCGCCGAGCGCCCGGGGCTGCCACGTCAGCAGAGCTGCTGTTCTCCAGCCCAAAAGGCACCATCAGTCCCCAACACCCATCTTTCTGCAGGCACATGTAAAGCCCATGCCCACCGGGGTCTCACCACAGAAACCCCGGCTGTGACTGCTGAAGTGAGCTTAGGAGTAGGTGGAAAGTATCTCCTCCAAATCCCTCAGGGAGTACTACAGAGTATCTAAACAACTCCGTTTCATTAGCCAGATTTATATTTTCCTAGGAAAACTATGCAAGTAAATATTTTCTCCAGGCTTTTTTCTTCTCTCTCCTCTTTTTCTTGGCTCCTTTTTTCCCTCTAAACCTACAGTACATCACTCACAATGACTTAAATAGTGAAAACTGTCTACAGTTTATCTAAGGATCAAACAGCTGTTGTCTTCACAGGCCTTTTTTATTAATATGAATTAATGTTTTCCAACTTATTTCCTACATTTCTGCTGGGAAGAATAACCCTTCCCAGAAGCATTCTTTGGCAGATATCAAAATAATTTGAGTAGCAGATATATGATCTCATTTTTTTCTGGACAGATTACAAATTGGAGATTGGCTAAAAGTGGATGAACACAATAAGTATTTTAATCTTGCAGTGATTTCATGTGCCTAAATGCTTCAGCTGCCTGCACTTTCCAAGCAATGAGCTGTATCCTTAAGCACTTAAACCGTTTCTAACTGTGGAGGATACTGTGGCCCAGACCTACTGTAATGGAAGAGGGAGTGGGTTGTTTCCATTTGTATGTCACTGCAGAGGTCTCTGAGCATTAACTACTTGCCTGACCAGTGTTTCTCAGATGAAGTGCTTTGGAAATATCAATGTTTGAGTCCTACTCTAGCCTGACATTCACAGAAATAGGTTGCTTTTGACATAGCTGGACTGCTCCTTCTCTGCAGCTGTATCCTGCACAGTGGGTCTGGAGGTAAAGGCCTCAAAATGCTGCCTTAGAAATATTCTGATATTATCTTCCAGGGAAAGACTCCACTGCTTTAAACTGCTTTGAACAACTTTATGGAGAGTCAGTCCTTCTAAAAGATCGCTGTTGAGCTTGAGAGCGTTCCTGGATTTATTCATATGAGCTTTATAATCTACACGTATGTCACAGAGACTTTTGCCGCTTGATGTAGCTGCTCTTGGAGCTCTTGCTGACCCTAACTAGTTATGGCACTGACATGGGAACCAGCATGCTCTCACATCTCACCATTTCTGAAACAAGTGATTGTGCAAGTGCCTTCCACTGAGAGCTGAAGGTCTCTGTGATTTGTGCCCAACGGTGTATGGATGTTCATCAGAGACACAGTAGATGGAAGAGAAACTTGACTCTCAACTCCAATTATGTCTCCTTTTGGAGAAGGTTTAGAATTAATTTCCAATTGCATTTACTCAGTGTAAATATGTCACTGGCTATAAGGAGTCTTTCCATGTAAGTATTCTGTTCCTTAATAGTCCTTGCTTTTTCAGTGCTACTCTCTAGCCAAGTCAGGAATGATGAATAACTAGGAACCCAGCCTCCTCTGCATCTCAAATTACATTCCAGTGTAATTTTTGGAAATCCAGAAGCAGGTAGTTTGTTTTGCTTCTTGCAATGTTTGATAAGCAGTGTATATGAAATGATAAGTTGATGGGAAAACTCTCAGTGATCTCTTGGAGCCTTGCACCAGATCTCCACTCTATCAAACCATGTGGAAAGAACTGAGTGTGGTGATAAAATATAGAGAAGATTGCCCTCTTCCCTCTGAAAAATGACTGAACAGAGGATCCTGCTCAGCTATAACAGGCACTGGTACAACTGGGAGGTGCTGACATTTGTGGCAGGTCTGTTACCTTTGTGAACTGAACCCAGGCTGGACATGGTGCATGTCCTGACCAGGACCATGCAGTAATAATTTAAGCTGGAGTGATTTATTTAAATCTATACCCATTTTTCACCTTGGTTTCTTTTTCTTTCTTTGCATTTCATATAATTCTCTCTGTCTTCCTACTTGCCTCCTTGATTATTTTCTTCCTTCAAGAAGGGTTTTCTATATGTAGGTAACAAGAGCAGCAGAACGAAACGATACAGGATTTTATGTTGTAAGAAACATGTTGTATTGGAATGACCTTCACAAAACTGATTTCTTGGCACCTCAGTCTCCTTTAGGCCTTGCACGTAGCTGCAAACTAGTGGGCAGGTTTTCATCAGTACCTTTAATCAGGTTTCAAGACACTATAAAAACACAACAAAAATCATAAAAATTCCTTTTGTCTCAAGCACATACCTTAGCAGTCAGGGATGTATCCCTAAATATTTCCTCAGGAAAAATTAATGAAGCAAATTAAAAGAAAAATTCTTTCAAGTTGTTCCAAACAAACTCATTTCACAGCCTTTTATCATGCTTCCTTGCCATTTGGGAAATTTATTTAAATTAATAAAAAATTCCCTAAAATTCTCAGCTGAAAAGTTGGCTTCTGTTTTTTCTACAAAGCTAACTCACCTGATTTGTCAGAACAGCTCGAAAATGAAGTGCTAACTGGTGGGTTTTATTGAAAGGAAACCAAGTGGAACAACATATGTATTTTCTTAGGAAACTAAAAAGCTCACAGTCCTGTGGTGTTCCTTAGGGTAAATTCTTTGTTATGAATTACAACCTGCTTACTGATGAGTTGTTAATAAAAAGTAGACCTGCTGGGCCATTATTTTTTTCCACACAGTATACTCAGTTTAGCTTTTTTTTAACGTTTTCATTAATGCACTGAGTGTGAATAAATCTGTTTCCAATTTGTAATTGTTTTCCCTTCATCTGGACATTAATTTATTGCCAAATCTAACACTCTTCTATTTTTAATATCCCTCCAAACTGAAGAGCTGTTTTAAAAGAAAGAGATTAGAAGAATGCAGGATAGAACCTCTCTCTTTTTGTTTCTTTCTTTCTTTCTTTCTTTCTTTCTTTCTTTCCTTTCTTTCCTTCTTTCCTTCTTTCCTTCTTTCCTTCTTTCCTTCTTTCCTTCTTTCCTTCTTTCTTTCTTTCTTTCTTTCTTTCTTTCTTTCTTTCTTTCTTTCTTTCTTTCTTTCTTTCTTTCTTTCTTTCTTTCTTTCTTTCTTTCTTTCTTTCTTTCTTTCTTTCTTTCTTTCTTTCTTTCTTTCTTTCTTTCTTTCTTTCTTTCTTTCTTTCTTTCTTTCTTTCTTTCTTTCTTTCTTTCTTTCTTTCTTTCTTTCTTTCTTTCTTTCTTTCTTTCTTTCTTTCTTTCTTTCTTTCTTTCTTTCTTTCTTTCTTTCTTTCTTTCTTTCTTTCTTTCTTTCTTTCTTTCTTTCTTTCTTTCTTTCTTTCTTTCTTTCTTTCTTTCTTTCTTTCTTTCTTTCTTTCTTTCTTTCTTTCTTTCTTTCTTTCTTTCTTTCTTTCTTTCTTTCTTTCTTTCTTTCTTTCTTTCTTTCTTTCTTTCTTTCTTTCTTTCTTTCTTTCTTTCTTTCTTTCTTTCTTTCTTTCTTTCTTTCTTTCTTTCTTTCTTTCTTTCTTTCTTTCTTTCTCTGCCTCTCTTTCCCTCTCTTTCTTTCATCTTTTGGTCTTTCACTCTCTCCTTCTCTGTTTCTTTCTTTCTTTCTCCCTTTCTCTCTTAGATCATATCCCAGGATCTGGGACCAGGAGAAAGGGGCACTGGGGCTCTTCTGGGATCCCATCGTGTTTAGAAACAACAGCCAGCAGCTGAACTCATAGGCAGTTGACAGAATAGTCTGAAAGAAACACTGGAATCAAAGTAGAAACAGATGGTAACCTGAGGTGGCAGTACAACTTCATTTAACGTAGGATGGCTTTTGATTTATTTGTTTGTTTTCTAGTTAAACATATCTTTGCATAGGAGAGCCTCCTTCCTCACTTATTACTGCACTGTAATCTGGGCAATAGCAGCAAATCTCATTTGTTGAAGAAAATGAAGGGATTAAGCAGAAGGCAGTCAAATGCTTGTGTGTTTCAATGGATATTATTAGCAAGTGGCTTTCTTCCTATTTTAGTTCAACATATTTGCATGTATTCACATGAACTGGGGGCATGAGTCCAACCCCTGATGATGGAGCATTACTATCACAGTCAGTGGAGTCAGCAGCGAAAAATGTGTCTATTTTTCTGGCCTGTTTCTTGCCGTGAGGAGAAGGAGGATGTATGGAGGAGAGAAAGGGGAAGGCAGGGTTAGTGGTTCCTGGGGTGTTTTCAGAAGCAGCAGCTACTGGTGGTGGCAAATCTCTTGGCAGGCTTTAAGCATGCTTGTGCATGTAAGGAGAGACACCAGGAGAGAGCTGGAGATACATAAAATAAAAGCAGATGATGTGGTATCCCTGAAGCAGTGCTCCTTACATGGAAGGGTTGCATCCAACAGCCCAGGCACGGTGGCTTTGAGGGATGCTGCATGCCACCAGCAGCATGGTCGGTACCAGGAGCAGCAGGGTCGGTACCAGGAGCAGCAGGGCATGCAGGAGGCACATACCTTGTGATGCTCTGCAGCAACCCGCAATGTCCAACTGCCCTGGCCAGGAGATTTACCTCCAGAGAATGGGATGTTTGCACACAATTTCTCTGTGGCCTTCCACCTACCACCTGTTTGACTTCATAAACGCCTTTTCCTTAGACTTTTGGCTCCTTCAAGAGCCCGGGGCTTGGTTTTGGGGGGCAAATAGCCTTCAGAATCATTCATAGGCAGAGGGAAGGGAGAGTAGTCATGTTTTGCCCCCTTCAGAAACCCCCAGGTTTCCAGGGAGGAGGGCAGACACAGAGGTCAGTACCTTTCTGGGCACCTGGGCTGATATTAGTCAAGGCTAACTTTTAGGCTGTACCAAGCAGACACTGTCTGGGCTCTTGAGCTCAGCCCTGCAGAAAAAGCCAGGGGGACTTTGATATTGTTTTGTAATATATTAAACACAGTCATGAGATGGATGAAAGTGCCAAAATAGATAACCGTACCTGTGGTGTTTGCGTAGCAATTACGCCCACTCCACCTACCATTGTCAAATGCATTTTTGTGATGGACTGGATGTGTTTGTCCTAAAATTCCTGGCAGGTACTTTTCATTGCTTAGATGGTAGCATGGTAGCACAGGCTAGATAACACAAAATAAAGAGAAAGGAAAAAGAAACAAGCTTTTCCCCTACTCCCATGTGGTGCCAGTATTCAATTCCCTGCTATGGGGACACTCCTCCATTACCCACCGGGATGTGGGGAGCAGTGGGGACACAGCACATTGTAGAGAGCGGTTGCAGAGTTTCTTTGTCGCAAATGCTTTTGACACAAACTTCTGCGCTGCCTCAGCTCCCCCAAAGATGCTGGTTTTCTCACTGTGTGAACTGTGCTCTTTGGCAAGCCAGGGAAGCTGATGCAGACACATTTTGTATCTCAATTTTTTTAACTTTTTTTTTCAACCACAGTTAATTCTTCCCTTTCGCCCTGGGTTATAGGACTTATGTCCGGAAACAATAGGAGCCTAGCACCTTCCCATATGATCTCTTTCTTCGTTTTAGCTGCTTGTAAAAACCTATCTTGGTCCCTTGAGTCCTAAAGAGTAATAAGTCCATTGCCTCCACAATTGCCTACTCCATCTGGGACTCTCATTGGGATTCAGTCCACACGTTCAGTTCAGGTGGGATCTTCAGAAAAATCAATAACCAACATGTCTGGCAGCACTTTACTGCATGGTATCTGTGTCCTGCTTCCTGGCTGGGACTCTCAAAATACTGATGTTCTGTTGAATTGGGTTTTTTCCAAGGTTTCCAGCCACCTCTCTGTGGCTCTGTGGGGTTTTGTTTTTTTGTGGTTTTTTTTTTCCTCTCCAGTTGACTGTAATCTATCTATCTCTCATAATTTGTATAGAGATGGCCATTCTTCCTGCTTTGCTGTTTCCCCTCTAACTGAGGCCCTACAGTTTTCAGTGTTCAAATTATGGCCTTTGCTCTTATCCAGTGATGGATAGCCGTGGGTGACTGCAACCTGCCACTTACAGTCTGCTGCTCTCGGTGTGCTCCTGCCATACCACCAGGCTTTTGGCCGAATGGCGGGCTCTGATCCTGGTGGGATCAGCTCTGATACCGAGTGGGCTGCGCTCCAGTACCACAGGGTCAGTCAGGGATGGGGAGAGATGGGGGGCATTGCTAATGGTATTCCCCACAGCTTATCTGGGGTCATGTTTATACTGAAGCACAGAGACAGGGTAGTAGTGTCACCCACAAATGTTAAGCCAGCTTTAAACTCACTTGCTTGGGTACGGGTAACAGCCTGCCTGAGGCAGCATGGAGCAGTAAAACAGCACAAGTTGTAAAACTGCTAAAGTACCTGGATCTGGTCCATACCGAGCTTTCGGATACTGCTGCTAGCTAGGTTGGGGTTGGGGACTGATTATGTAGATCTATGCAGTTACAGCTAATGCAATGAGCTGCTGTGTAGCCGTTCCCCCGTGGAAAGGAGCAGAACCCTGTGTTGGACCCAAATGTCCCTTTTCACCCCATTCATGTGAATTCAGCCATTCATACCTGGGGAAATACTGGGTGTTTAGTGTGGGGAAAGTGAGGCACAAGGAGGTTAATGCCTGATTTTTGGCCATGCTGGCCAGCCCCATCTCTTGCTAATGGGTATATAATATAGCCTGCTCAGCGCTTCTGAAGAAATCAAGCCTCAGCTGACTTATTTAAGGTCACAGCGGCAATATCTGGAATAGTACTGACCCCATAAATGCTGTGTTCCTTGCCAGCAGGACAACTGGGAGGCCTTTTTTCCTCTCCAGAAGTATCTTCCTTGAGCAAGCACTAACAAAGCTTCGTGAATGTTGAGAACGATCTGATTTGGTGTAATTATTAATTTTACTGAGGCTGGCCCTTACTCCATGCTTCTGAATTAATTTGAACCTGAAGCCTGCAGAAAGCTGGTGGTCTGTGCAATAGAGAGTTACCGTCTTTGCTTATGCAGAGCTCCTACTTTGTAAGTAAGGAAGGCTGTTGACGACTCTGGTTTTCAGTTTCCCTTACCATCACACTTGCTTCTCTTTGAGGGGCTGGAAGGGTGAGAACTGAGGTGCACTGGAGAAATGGAGGCCCTTTGTCTCTTGTGTAACTCTCTCTCCAAGCAGTGATAAGCAATCGCACTTTTGCAGCTGTAGTGCCAAACACTGACATAATTTCAGCTCCAGACATGCCATTGTGACCAATCAACACAAGTATAACCAGTTTTAACCCGGCCTTTGCCATTATTCAAAAGTCATAGAGTCATGGAATGGTTTGGGTTGGAAGTGACCTTAAATATCACCTAGTTCCAGCCACCCTGCTGTGAGCAGAGACACCTTCCACTAGACCAGGTTGCTCAAAGCCCCATCCAGCCTGGCCTTGAACACTTCCAGGGAGGGGGCATCCACAGCTTCTCTGGGCGACCTGTTCCAGTGTCTGACCACCCTCAAAAAGGCTTTCTAAGCTGGCCATCGAAGGACCGAGCAGCTTTGCAGCCCTTGCAGGTGGTGTATGAGTTGGCTTTGGAGCACCTGAATTCTCTCATCTAAAGGTAGGGGCATCTTCACAGGGCTACTCTTCCATATAAAGAGAGGATACCTCTTTAATGCAGAATCAGTGAAAATTCTTCAAAGACATCTTGAAATTTGTAATTACATATAATTTTATGCAGATTTACATTATATGTGGATTCTGAATAAAAGGAACCCTCACTTTAAAAAAAAAAGGATTTAGTTGATTCTTTTGGTAGCTGACCATAATGCTCCTCACTAACAATACAATGTATTTCTTCT
>NW_010288764.1:0-1179 GCF_000700745.2 Antrostomus carolinensis | reverse complement strand
CTCTTTCCCATCTTTTAGAATAAAACAATATGTTAGAATAAAAAAAGATGTATTTAGAAAAAAAGATTAAATGTGTCTTAAGAGACTAGCCCAACTCCTTGGCAGATTGAAACAGATAAAGTATCACCCACACATATTTGCCCCTTGTGTACTTAAATTCACAAAATATGTGTGTTGATAACTTGACATTCAGGAAATTTTCTTCCATCTGATATTCAACTAAAACATTAATTGCTGATATTTTCTCATCCTTCTCCCAGTGCTTATGGAGAAGAATCAGGCACATTGTCTTTTTAACTTTTTCTGATAATTAGGCTGTCCTTATGGTTCCGTTTATGATCAGTGCTTAGCACTAGGTCCATGGTGAAGCAGTACCACTGCACTATGGCACTGTCAGGACCTTTAGCAGATGCAAAATAGAAGACTTATCATAAGGCCCATTGCTAAAAAAATCTCTGAGTAAAATGCAAAGCACTGTGTGATTATTCCATTTGCTACAAAGATAAAAAGAAAATCTTCAAATGATCTGAATCTCAAAATGCAACTTCTCTGGATATATTACAGGAAAAATATCCATCAAGAATACAATATAAAACTTTGAAATACATTTTTCTCCTTATCTATCTTATGATAAATGTTAAAGGAAAAATACATGAAGGATAAGGGAAAAAAAACCCTTTTATTATTTTATTACTTTAGCGCCATAGTCGCACTCAAAATACTCTTGACTATTGAAAATCCAAGGCACTTTGTGTTTTGCAAATAAGTCACTGGGGAAAGGTTCTGCTTGAAGTGGTATGTAATTAGCTTTATTCTAATTATTTTTAGGTGGATTTAATGTAAGCATTTACCTGAGTATCAGCAGAACCTGAAATCATCAATGTAGTTTCTTGTCATGATGCCATTCTCTTATCTTCTGGCCCATGACACATGGCATTCATCGATAAGGCTAAAGCAACTGATGTCATCTACCTGGACTTGTGCAAGGCGTTTCACACTGTCCTGCACTACATCCTTGTATCTAAGTTGGAGACATGTGGGTTTGATGGATGGACCATTCAGTGGATAAGGAATTGTCTTGATGGACACACTCAAAGAGTTGTGGTCAACAGCTCAATGTCCAAGTGGAGACTGGTGACGAGTCTCAAGGGTCGGTATTGGGGCTGGTGCTATTCAACA
>NW_010288763.1:10525-19791 GCF_000700745.2 Antrostomus carolinensis | reverse complement strand
ATGGGAAAATGGTGTTTGGGCCAAGTCGCCGAGAAGCCTTCGTGTCAAAATGGGGAAGGAAATCCTAATTTTTTCCATGCCTTGTTCTGGACCAGTTTTACACTGTTCACAGCGACTACCCTGTGCTCCAGTAGGCAGGAGAGCTGTAAAGCTGCTGAGTGAATCAAGTCACACGGGTGGCATTTTGCATCTCCTTTTTTTTAAATGTGAAAACATGGGAGTATGAGGCCTACTAGTTTCTGTGTGGAGCAGGTTCAGTAATAATGATAAATAATTATGTGTGTATACAAAAAGTTATTACAAGTATATAAATTGCATATAAGAATTACAAATTTATGTACCTCTTCCTTCAATTTTAGGAGATCCTTACAGTCTCATTTTTAGTCACGATACTCAGAAGATATAACATATATTTTTATCTTTTAGCTTGTTGACATGAAGGGTTATGACTAATTCAAAAAAATGCTAGGTCACCTCTGCTTCCTGTCAGCCTGTGAAAAGAATCACCCGTCAAGGAGGATGACATCACTTTTGCTACGAAATTTCAAATTTAATTTTTGTACTCTTTGGAATGCAAGTTTTGCACTTCTATTTTGCTTTACTACTTAATTTCCTTTTGTATTATGTTTTGTACATTGTGTACAAAAATTATCATGATTTGTGCCTTGAATGGAAAATTTCAAAGATTCCTTAAATTGCAAATTGTAGATATTCTGGCAGGCTGTAAATTAGTTCCTGTTTGGTCAAAAGATGAGCAAGCCAATGAACCCCTCCTAGCAATAACAGAAAATTTTGTTTAAGATAACAGTTTGTAAAATAAACATTAATACTTTTGAAGAAATCTCAGTCTATATAAAAATGTAGACTTTTTTTTTAGCCAAATAATTGCACATTGAGGTGATTTTTAGGAAAAGGTACAAGCTAATTGTGATCATAATTTTCAAGAGAGAGTACTTTAACTTCAGTCTATCCAAGAAGATCAAGATGTGATCTTCCTGAAACCTTTTTTTTTTTCATAAAAACTAAGAAATCATTCACTGCTCAGATGTTTAAAGGATATTAAATACTTTACAGAAGGTATTGATTACTTTCAACTGATTTTTCTGTTTATGCTACAAACTTCACTTAGTGATTAAATTATTTGCATTCAGCAACTTAAAACTTTCTTTCAAGTGCCTCCTGTGGCCATGCTTCAACAGTTGGTGGCCAGTATGACCGTGCACGTTGAAGAAAGCTGTGATTCAGCAAGGTTCGTAAGGATGGGATTAGCTCCATTCAGTGGAGTGTCTGTCTCTTTTCTTATGATTAAAGTCAGCTTCCTACCGTGCTAGACTGGCATCCAAAGCATTCACGAGTTGTAGTTGTAGCAATATAATTGCAATGTTTATATTTAGAATGCAACATATTATTAGTACACTTTACCACCTCTGTGTAACCTACTTAGCATTTCTCTTGCAGATACTGACTATTATTCACAATATTTCAGTCAAAGAAAGTGCCATTCTTTCTAAATATGAGACCGAGAATCAAAACTCATAACTTCATAAACTGCATGTAGAAGCAGAGCTGGCCACTGGCTTGTAGTAGTGGATATGAAACCTAGCTTCTTGCCCAGTTTAGCCACACTTTGCAGGGAAGTCTGCAACCCTGTTCTCCTTTTGTCTTTCATTTTTGCCACTATTTTATCTTAATATTTGAACATTTAGTCACAGGTACTATGATGATCTTAGAATTTTCCTTGTCCTCAGTATTTCATAGTTCTCATCTTTTCTACTTTCCCCAGACATGCAGTAGATGCCTACAGCCAGGTTCCTTTAGCTTAAAGCAGAGTTTACTGCCTTAAGTTTCTATTCCTTTACTTTGCAGGTGCTTACACCAAGGGTTAGCTCTATTTTCATTTTTTCCTTAAAAGTACTAAATGTTACAGATGGTTCTTTCCAAAGACAGTCAATGCATTACTAAAAGAGATTTTGTTGTTTTTAAATACAGAGAACACTAAATAGTTTTCTTAATACTCATTATTTTAGGTGAGGGTTTTTTTATTCCATCTCATCTGCAACAAGTATTGAGTGTACTTGTAATCCTTTGTAAGATCAGAATTCTGAGAGGCCAAAAGGGTCCCAAGTGTAAATTTCATTACTCCATGCTGCCTTTCATGTTTGTACGTTTGCCAAACTTCAGCTGGCCACACGTACCACCACACTGGTAGTTCAGTGACTCTTTGGGTGCTAAATTACTAAACCACCTCCTGTTCCTTCCTTTTTGTTTGTTTGTAGGGTTTTTATTTCCCCCCAGGAAACCTTTGGTTAATAATTTTAAACTAATGGAAATGATTACAAACTTTCTACCTGACTATCTACGAATTGATATGAGAGATCATTTCTCTGTCATTTTGAGGGGACATTGTGATACACATATCATGGAAATGGAATGTGATTTAAGCTCTGAACTCTTAGTCTTGCGGTTCTCTGAGAAAGGAATCAGTCATTTAAATGTCTCCATGACTGCAGACAAAAGAGTCTCTCCTGTGGTTTGAGCAGGTTTTCATTTGTCTACCTGAAAGTGTGCTTTTTTCTTCCCTGCAAATATATAATTTCCCTTACAAATCCTGTTAAAGCATATCTTTACCATCACCATCATAGTAAAAATACTACAAGTAGTTTACTACAGATCCTGTTCAAGCCTGTAGGGAGGAAATGGAGAAGTCCTTCAATGGTGGTTATTACTTATAAATAGCTCTGTATCTTCTCGTCTTGTCCCATTATGTACAGTGTCTAAAAACGTGGGACTGCTCTGAGAAGGAAGAATAACTAGTAAAGATAATTAGTATGGGTATGTGTTTTTCATTTGTTTTGTTTTGCTAAAGAAGCTCATGATCAGGCAAGTTCTATGAAGTAAACAAGCACCCTTTCATGCAAGAAATCCCTGCCTGTGACGAAGGAAGAGGAAAATGTTCCGCCCATCTGAAGTAGTTTCTTCATACTATGGAAATAAGACCATTCGTATAATGAGCACTCACACATTGTGCAAATGTATCTATACATTCATAAAGCAACTATCACACTTGTATTTTAATATGATAATGTTTAATGGGTTTTTTTAAAAGCATTTAAATTATTATAAGTACAGTGGCTGAATCCAAATGAGAATTTAAGCGCTAATAATGCAACATAGGTGCCTACATCCAAAACTGTGATTCTGTCAAGTCTTGCTGAGTTTATGCCTTGCTTCAGAAGTGTGTCGGCTTAGCCAGTTCCAACATGGAAATGCTGCTACTAGGGTGTCTAGACTTCTGCCCAGTCTGAGCAAGTTTGTGCCTAGCTTCTGCCAAAACTAGATTGAGATCTGGAAACGAGACGTTGCTTTGCCTACGTTTGCTGAGGAACTTGTTCTGTTAAGCATTCTGAAAGCATATCTCACATATATGCAAAACTACTCCCCTCACAAGATTAAGTCATGACTACCTTTTTAGAAAAAAATCTTGGAGAAACACCGTGTTATCTAATAGGAGATGCTGAAATACCAGTGTGCTGGACAAGCTCCTCAAAGGCATATGGTGATTTTTACTTCAGATGGAAGACAGAATAGAGTAGCAATGCACTAGGACATCTTTTTGTTCATTCTTTTCCCCAAAGAACTAGTTAGGTATATTTGTACTAGCACATCTCAATTTGAATACTCAGGATGGCATACTGTCTATAGCAGTCACTCAACAAATGGAGCATCCAGCATTTTTTATCTTAATTCTGTAAAAAGAGTTCTCATTCCAACCTCCCCTTCCTTTAAATTACCGATGGCAGCTGCAGGACACATTCTCCCATATTGTGTGTTCCTACTTCACAAGCACTCTTTTACTGTGCCCATGAGACAAGGTGTTTGGTTCCCTGCTCTGTGGAATGCTGCAAAAATCGTAGAAATTAAATATACTACAAGTCATATTTATTTATACAGTTTATGATACGTAACTGTGATGTGTTTTTAAAATTTTATCAAGGTTCTGCAAAGATTACTGTAAAATAATAAATCCCACAAATTATTAAATTGGTATGAGCTTTATCAATTTATTTATTTATTTATTTATTTATTGGTAGCAAGACATGCATTACCTGAACTTTCTAACATTTGGGGCAGTGAAACCGTATAATAAAACCTATATGTTGCTACGAACCTCAGGGAACTAGGCTATGTCATCAAGGAGTCCTCAGTTAGATAAATGTGAAATTTCTGTGCCAAACCATTTTTTCCCCCTATATTTAGAATAGTTAAAGGACTTTTAAAGTGAAATTGCATATAATGCCTTTTTAATGTCTTTTCTAAGGCACACACATCTAATGCATGAACAGAATAAATATTTTAACTCAATGTTTTTTGAAACTCTATTTGTTTTCATGTTGGTATCTTCATATCTAAGACTAAGGACTTGTGTGAGGAAAAAAGAAACAGCTAAAAGCTTCCTTTAGTCATAGGCATCAAAGTGAGAAAGATGCCAGGCTGAAGAGTCCTTCGTATCCACATTGATTTGGTGTCAGGTTTTCCTCATGTCACAATTTATGTGGGCTTCAGGCTTAGAAAGGTGTGGTTCATTTTAAACTGATCCAAATCCAGGTTGCCACAGTTCTGTCATCCTCCTCCATCTCTCCTATCAGCAGTCCTGCCCACGCCCTTGCTTTTGCATTTGGCATTTAGGTAGCTCCCTGGTGAACCAGTTCAGGAATTAGTTCAGGGCTTTATTTATAGAATAAAGTTATTAGGGTTTTTTAGCCAGATCAGTTCAATAGTTCCCCAAACCATTGCCACGCACAAGATCTTAGGGCATTCAGTGCCCTAGTCGCTCGGCTGTGGGAAGTTCTGAGGCAGGCTGCATTTCCATCAAGCTAGTTCAGCTTTATCCTCCACTTTCTTCTGTTTATGCCTCGGCTGTCCCTCCTATTGCCTGTTGAAAGAAAGAATCAGCATTTTGAATACCCATGGATGTACCTGGCTGTGGCTGGGGTTAGTGTTTCCCATTAATGTTTTTTAAAGAGATCTTCATTCAGTGTTCTGGATGAATAAGTCACTTCACAGTGGCATTGAAGCTGGCCATCAAAGCAGAGGAAGGAGATGAGCACCTCATTTAGATTCTTAGGATTTCTTGCATTCTGGAGGTATCTGCCAAACTCTATCAGGAAATATGTAGTTAGATTTAACCCAAGTTAGCCCCAGGCAAGAGGCTGGCCTTCTTTGTCTTTCTTCTGTAGCACTTAAAATCAGCTAAGCAATGTCTGACCCTTACTTAGTCCAAGTTTAGGCAAATCTCTACAAATCTTTGCAGTTTATCTCTAAAATGAAGATGATACCACAGTCCCCAAAGTTTTACAGATACTATGCAAAGATATTTTAAAAATATTTATATTCATGACTAAATGTAAGAAAGTCTTTGTTATTTATTTTTTGAAAGCAAAATGCTTGCACACATGATAGCTATATCTTTAAGAATGGAATGGAGTTGTGAAAAGAAAGGATATCAGTTGAATCCAGCAACATTAATTGTGCCTTTATTATCCATAACTGATATCTTCTACTGTGAAGTAATATATTCTTTTCTTAATCTGTTCTCTGGTGTTCTATAATTCATTAATTTAATTAAAATACAATAAATTCTGTAAATTCATTCTGTAGTGGCACACTTACCACTTTAGCACTCCTGATTTATACTTTTATCTTTCACTATCAGAAAATATCCCTATAGAAACATGAGGTAAAGTGGATAGAAAAGCCTTCAAATATTTCTGCTAATACTCTTACAATATGATCAATACTGAAGGTGAAGAATTAGGTTTTAGATTTTTAGAATTCATTTGTGTACTCTTATTTATGAAATAAAATTTACATATGATTTTTGGACTCTTTTTCCGCTAATCAAATATATATTTTGCTGAACAAACATAAAACGATATCTGTGATTCATTCTTCTGTTTACAGTTCAGTTCATGAACTGTTCAGTACATGAGAGTAATTGCAGACTCATTAAGCAATGTATTTAAGCACCTACTTAATTTCTATTCATTTTAAGCAAGTGCCTAGATTCTGTTAAAGCCAATGGAGTTAGTCACGAGGTGCAATGTTTCAATGACTATGGTTGAGTTTACATGCATACTTAAAGTCATGCATGAACTTATGTGCTTTTATGAATGGGAGCATAAACCAAAATGCATAAAACTGTTCAAGCAACGAAGCTGCGAATGAATCTATTTTTTAATATAAAACAGAAAGACATTTTACTCAGGCATCTTTCCCAATTAACTATGAACTTCAGGAAAAAAGGAGGATTGTGGCTTTTTGGAAGAAGGACAATTTATCATCAAGGGCTTTACAATTGAATTCTTTAGTGTTCTCATATTTTTTGCTAATTTATGGTGCATTTTATTTTTCATTGTATATTGCTTTTATGTAGTATAAAATCCACAAAATGGCCAACCCAACAAATATATAGTGCAGTGAATGTTGGGCAATGCAGAATATAAACGTAGGTGAGTTCAGCAACATATAAGCAGACCAATAATTCACTGATCTTGCAAAACACCTAATTACATAGCTCCCCTACTATACTTAGCAGCTGATCTCTGGCCTTTGAGCCAATCTTGTTTCCACTCTTTGTGTTTGTTGGAAGGCAATAGATCATTTCTCTAGACAGCTGGGAGTGGATTGTTCATTCATGGTTCTGTTAAGGTTGAGAACTTTTCAAAAACCAAGGTTTGGTGCATAGCCACTCTGTTATCCAGGTTTCAGACTAATGTAATTTTACAAACTTTATACAGATTAAATTAGGATTATTTAATTAAATGTAAAATCCAACAGCTGGAATTCAAGCTAATAGTATTTCAGGAGATAGGTAACTGCATTCAACTGATGCACTGCCAATGCAATTTCCTGCAAGTCTGAGAAGAGTGAGGAAGACAGTGGCTTGAATCAGAGGAAAAATTCATTTAGTAAGATGAGGTGCTTTTAAGTCAGCTAAAAATAAATTGAAGCATTCTTTGTCAGTATATCTAGGAACTAGATCATGTCCATCGTGAGGCAGAGGAGTTAGTCTCATCATTAACAAATTCACTTTATCAAGGCTTATACTGCTGTTTTGGAAAGTTTATCAACATGTTTACCCTTTTTTGCCATGATTATTTTTCTTCATCCACCCATCTACTCCTCATAAGGACAGGGATATTTCTGTGATGACAGAGGCCAGAGGCTTTGTATCACAGATAATCTACATACAGTTGGGGTTGGTTGGTTTGTTCGTTTGTTTGCTGTGACTAGTTAATAATGACACACTTGAAGTATTAAAATATGGTTGTTTAGATACTGATTCAAACCTAGTGGAAGTTAACATGAATCTTGCACTTACCAACATCCAAGATCAGTAGATAATATGATTTTGTAGAAGAAGGAATTATTTTGGGGAGTCTCAGCTTACAGGAAAAGGATCTTCAGTTCTGATGTTTCTCTGTCTCCATTTTAGCAAATTTCTCAAAATGTATTATGTGCTTATTCGTATCTCCTATGATGTATATATCTATATATAAAACAATATGACTTTAACTGGAACAGGTTGCCCAGAGAAGTTGTGGATGCCCCCTCCCTGGAAGTGTTCAAGGCCAAGTTGGATGGGGCTTTGAGCAACCTAGGCTAGTGGAAGGTGTCCCTGCTGATGGCAGGGGGGCTGGATCTAGGTGATCTTTAATTTTGCTTCCAATCCATACCATTCTATGATTCTATGTTGAAGTTGTATTAAAGATTACTTTGATTATTGTAATTTGGAATCCAGTTTCAAGCATTACCATTAAACATACCAAGTGTTTTCCTTGCCATTAATATAGGCAATTCTTGTAATAATTTAAGTTTGATGGAAATACTGCAGATGCCTTTTTGCACGCATGTGGATGTTCCTCTTGTGCAAAAGGCTCTCACTGGCTCTGACTGTAGCTTTTTTCCCGTTTTGGTTTCCTTTCCAGTTAAAGGAAACTGCAGGTAGAAGACATGTTTAGGATGTTGTACTGGAAGTGCAGATAACTCTTTGTAGCTGCTGCTGTCCTTTATAAATATGATGGGCAACCCTGCTCATGTTGAAAATAAAAGGAGTTTTGCCATTGATTTCACTGGGCTCACCGTTTGGGCCATGGAGCTGACCCCTGATCGGCACACCACAGAGCAAGAGAGACCCCCCTTCAGAGTGCCCAGCTGCTCCAGATTGGCTTCACAAGGCAAACACTTGGGTCCACAGCCTCTGTTGAACATCCTGCTTCTCCATTTCTAGCCATGCTTGAGAGGGGGACACAGCAATCCCCTAGAACCCCTGATCTTTTTGGTCAGATGCTGTGATGCCTAAACAGAAGAATAAGATGATAGCCTTTCTTTTAGTTATGGTACAAGGTGTGACATTTCTTTTATTTGTGAACCCTTAATATTATGAATTAATTAAACAAAATATATTTTACTTAATGTATCTGTAATCTATTGTATCCAATATATTTGTGCTCACTCTTTTCCACATATAAGTTTCGTTCTTGTTGCTGTTCTGCTCTCAGATGTGCCTGTGTGTGTCTGCAACCTATTAACTAGAAATAGAAGAGGAAAAAAACACATGACTTGGGGTGAGGGAGAGGACAGAAACCATAATAACGCTCTTTCTGCACTTATTTCAGAAATATTTTTTTATTTAATCAAATTATTTTCATTTTGAACAGTTCTATTTTCCTTCTTTCTGTTTCCTGTGTGTTGTGTGTCATGAAAGCCACATAGATTTATGTAATCTATTTTACAAAAAAAATGTGACCATATATATTTTAATAAAAATATATTTTTTTTTTGTTAACTCTCTTTTTAACTTGGGCTGCTTTTAACTACTTGGTAGATCCTGTAGCATGGGGATAAGGTTTGGATCTTTGGTTACTCCTTTTTTGTGACTGTTATTTTTCAGATACTTTACTGCCTTAACCACTTTATCAGTGGTGCTGCTTTCATGTTATAAGAAGCTGTTCTGCTCATGTTTATATACTGTGGGTTTCTTATCTGCTTCTGTTTTTACACACCCTTTCACCAGACAGCCAAGCAGTCTCCTTGCTTAGAGCAAGGTTCATATTTCCCAAAGACACATACACAGCTGAGAAGGTTACTACTCAAAAATGAATAGAAAACTGTGGCAGATGGCTTCATCTTTTTCACCTTCTCCCTTAAAAATGATACCCAAATTCACTGCAGAAAAGTGTAGTATGTGAAAAATGACAAATGTA
>NW_010288763.1:0-10491 GCF_000700745.2 Antrostomus carolinensis | reverse complement strand
TGTTCCTGTTTGAAAACTGAGTGTAATGCAGGGTGGGCAGGGTAGTGGGAACCAGGGTAGCACTTCCATGTGGCACTGCTGAGGAGGAGGGCTCCCGAGGGTTTCTGCACCCCGGAGACAGCCTCTCCAAGGACTGCATTGGCAGGGTTTCCTTTTTCAGCTTCCTTCTGAACTTCTACTGGGGAACGACAGATTAACATTTCATTGGGGACTGAGAAGCCTGGTCTATAGAAACTGCTGAAGAGAGAAATTGGACTGGAACATAGCATGGCTCACAATACAGTTTTCCTGGCCAGCTCTGTCCGTTTCAAATCCCATAGGTGGAATGGGCAATAAATCCACATACAGGACCACATGACTGAGTTTTTTATTTGTGTCAAGGCATATGTGCTGCTTGTAGCTTATGTAAGCTTTGGTTGATTTAGACTCCAGATATGAGTCTGACTCTAAAATTGGAGAATGGGAGAAGGATGAAGTTCTTTAGTGATGATTTAGCTGGGTTCATAATTTTTTTTTTTTTTTTTTTTTTTTAATATCTGAATTTGAACAGCTGGAACTTCTGGAACTTGGGGAAGATTGAAAAGAAGAAAATTACTGTAATTCAGAAATAAATGTAAGTAAGGGGATACAGGGATTTCACAAAGAATCAGTGGTGAAGAGACAGAAGTGCTTCCCTAAAAATGCAAAAGTAGAAGTTTTAGTGTACAAGTGACTATGGGAAAAACTGGAAGGATGTTTCTGAATGAGCTGGACAGCAGACCACCTCAGTTTTCTGTCAGTGGTAATACCTGACTGTGCCAGCCTATGCCCCCAGTGGATGTCACATAGGATGAGTGAGGATTTTCTGCAAGCAGGTTTTCAGAAGCTAGGAAATCAAGAGCTGAATATGTGAAAATCATATTATGATAGTGTTACAGATGGTAGAATAACAAGGCTAAATTGGAAGACAGAGACATCAAATGTTTCTTCAGGTTATTCAGTACTCTTCTACTCTGTTATGTGGGATGGAGTAACTTTTACCTCACCATTGATAGATATTCCTTTCACTATAAATATTCAAGGTCTTCAACAGTATATTATGCATTATTTCATTTATAATATTTGGTAGGAGAAAAAAAAGATAGCACAAAGTTGACTTGCACATTTGAGAAAGATACGAGAAGAATTGGTGAAACTATTTCTGAGATTCAGTGAGAAGTAATTATCACTAGCTAATTTGAAAAGCACTACTAGCCTTTATTTGGCAGTATTACAAATATTGGATGTCTTAATCTCATTACATCATAGATAATTTTTGTTTCTTAAAAATCAGTAGTTATTTGCTGAACATAATATCACAACTTTGATACTTATTTCAAGTTTTTTGACAGAAAGGTTTTAACTTCAGATAAGGTTTCAGAAGTTGACAATTTAATCTCCCCAGATATACTCAGGGAATTTGAGCAGGATAAAATCTTTAATGAATTTTAATAGAATCAGATGGCAGCTTGAAGCTTTTCTTGGATAAGTCCATCTGAAATGTATTTCTTAGTTTGGCCTTGTTTCATGAAAGCAAATGTGTGTGTGCTTCAGTTTAAGCTTATATATGATTTGAAGTCAGTAAGAACAAAAGAAATATTGAAGTACTTTGTTGACTAACAAAAACCGAAGCACATACTTAACTGTAAGTGGTTTACTAGATTGAAACTCTAATAATTTAAACATTTTCTCCAGTTGCGGTGAGAGTAGAGAGAAAAAAAAAAAAAAAACAAGAGAAAAATTACCTTTGATCTCACTGAACTGTTTAAATTATAGGCATGGCTCTCTAGGAACCATTTGTACCAAATCAGGCCAATTCAGCAGAATGAACTTCAAGCTACATTTTCTTATTACATTTAACACTAATTTCACTGTGTGTGAAATTGTTTTCTGCTTATCCAAAAGCATGAAATAAGAACAGAGCAAGGAATACATCATAAAAATAAAGTACCACACTGATGGTTTCTGACAGTGGGTAATGATTTGACAGAGGGAAAAGGTGCACTCATGACACAGGTTTGCTGGAAACTCAAAAATTGACTTTCAAGTATTTCTTTAGCACCTCAATTTATTCTTTTCCAAAGATGTACTAAATTTTAGTTTTACAAAGCAGTAAAGTTATCAGAAGTGGAACTATTGATGTAAAGGAAATATGGTATTAGAAATATACATTTTTGTGTTTTTATAGATTTGCTGAAAATATGAAATAATTTATTGCCAAATGAACCCTACACTGCAGTGCAGAAATAAAAGACTAGTAAATGATACATCATTGACACATGCATTAGACATCTTAAAATAAAACTGCAATTATATAAATATCCTGAAAAGATTATTCTTTGCATGAGAGGAAGGTCTGCCTCTGTTCTGATTTCTGCTGAAGCAGTGACAATTGTTCTAGGCCATAAGAATACACCCTCTGCAGTGGAGCTTGGTAAGGTCTAAGTAAGGAACTATTTTAAGATGAGGAAAACTATATGATCTCTGGAGCCCTTCAAGACATCTTGCTATACCATAGAAAGTTTTCTGGTGGCATTTATTTGTCCTTACTTAGCAATATTTGATATCATTACAATAAGGTAGTGTTAATATCAAATCTGTTATGAGAATTTTATATGTTGCCTCAAAAAAAAAAACCCCAAAACCCAAAATTATTAACTCACTATTTTATTATTTAGTTTTTGCTTTGGTAACATGTAAACATGAACATAAAATAGTCTACCACTTATTTCAGTATTACTGTTTTTATCTAGGTTTATGCTAATGAAAATCAAGACATTTTCTGAGTAGTTAATTTACCTGACACAGAGGACATTAAAACTAGGTTAGAATCAGGACTGCCATATTTTAGTTTGAAACAAAATGTTTCAAATTTAAACCAAACATTGCTTAAGGGTCTAACATTTTTCTTCTAGAGACACATTTTGATAATTACTTGAGTGCCTCTGTGACAGTTATGCTTTGCACTTTCTCAGAAGCCTATAATTACAGTGTAAAATACCATGCTGTATCTTTGGTTGTCTTTTAGATATCTCATCTAAAATTTGGGGTTTTTTTTCACTGTTTAAGTTTTGAAAACAGGCAGGTTTATTCAAGATAGCACACAGCTTTCTGAACAAAATTCCGTTTCTGTGAGTGCAGGAGAATTACCTGGGTTTTATTTTCACTATGCAAAATTTTCTGTTTCTCCATGAAGAACTAGATTATTTCTGTATCATAGAAAGAAGAAAGAATGAGCACTGCTAACTACGCTAACATAATACTGAAACCAGGGTTGCAGAGGCCAGTACATTGAGTGAGGAACTAGTAGTCATTCATGAGTAAGGGGAGGAGAGAAGAGGCAAGGGTGAAGTGCAGTGTTAGCAAAGCTAAGACTTTAACTTTTATGTGAAGATTAGTAGTATACAAAATCAAGATGGAAATGCAGGTGCCTTATCATCTTAGCCATTGGGGCAAAATGGGATTCAGGCCAAGTTAAGCAGCCCTCAGATGATTGTTTCTTTTTCCCCCAGCCCCTTCTGCTTGTCCCCTCAGTTTCAGCCACCCAGTGAACTGTCCTGGCAAAGTCATCAGGCTGAAAACTGATGTAATAGAAAGAGAGGGCTTTTTTCAGCCGCCAATTCCTTGTTTTGAGCCACCACACAGCTACAAAAATATCTCTCCCAGAAAAATGGAAGAGGTGATCAGAAAGAGAGGGTGTATGTGAGCCATGTGCAGTGATGCTGCAGCCGGATAGACCTACATAAGATGGTCTATTATGTAGGTCTATTCGGCTCAGAGATGTATTTTTGTCAAACTATTTCTTGCCATTGACTCACTACAGAATATAGTAGCATCACAACACCTGTGTTTCATCCTGAATCTAGAAATCATCTAAATCTCTTTTATAGGACCACTGTTCTTTAAAAAACAAAACCAAAACAGCTTACATTTACTTATCTACATTTATGTATGAAATGGTTTGGGGTTTTTTTTTTACCTAAGAAATAATCTGGTTTATCAAAATTAATGAGAATAGTCAGAAAAGACACAAAGATAGCGAAACCTGTCTTTAGTCATTTCTAGCATTCTTTGGACTTCATTCACAGTTCAATCTTAAACTACGACCCTTGACAGTATACTCCATGAGTTGATTCCAAGTGAAGTGATTTGTTTTGTATTCCTATGTCTTTTGCATTCCTATAGTGCATTGTCTACCTTTTATAACATAGGCATGTCTTCTGTTGTTGTTTTACTTTCTTATTCTGGCCTTATCCTCACAAGTCTTCATGCTGTTGAAAAATAAATCTGACATTCTATTGTCTATTTGCTTTTTTGTAATGTTAGTACTGCAATCTCTCATCAGAGCCAAATTCTAAGCAAGATCTTTCCAATCTTGACTTCATTTTATCATTCCTAGTTCTTTACTATCTTCCTTTGAAACACATTTCTACAAATATTGGACAGGTCCCCATGTGAATTTCTCAGCTGTTATTATGAAGGTGCTATCATCTTTTCTGATTTTTGTCATTTTTTCATTCCTTTTTCCATTATTTCACATCTCTGTTTTTCCTGTCTTCAACGATCTCTTTTCTTTCTTCTTTAATTGCATCTCACCAATTATAATATAAAATATGTGAAATCTGTCATGGCTGTTACTTTGAAGACTAGACTCTACGCTACTGTAAAATATGTCTTAACTTACATGTGTAGGTTTTGTTCTTCCTCATGATGTGTTTAACATTTCTATTTCTCTGTGTTTCTCCCTATCTTTCATCTATTTCATCATTCTGGAATACAAACACTCTGTTTTGTTTGGGGCTTTCATTACTGTTTGTTGTTTAGTAGCCTACAAACTTACTTACCCTCCATTCCATCTAATTTTCATCTCTGTAAAACATGTAACATTTTCTGGCATATTTTGTTCATTCTCACTCAAAACTGTCTTCCTTTCTGCTGTTTTAGATTTATTTCACATTCTGCAGCAGAATTTCTATCTGTGTCTGGCATATGTGTGTTTAAAACTGTGTTCATCCCTAATGATTTAATTTTTTACTTATTTTGTGGGAATATAAATATTTAGAAGATTTCCTATGCCATTGTTCTTCTCTATCCTTCTCATCCATTTCACATATATTTATTTTATCAGCTGAACCCTTAATTTTTTTCAAAATCTGTTTGGCAAAAATTCCCTTCGAATGATTAATGGTTTGATTAATTGTTGCAATGATTGGTGGTAAATGAACATAAGGTAAATACAGCAGTTGGATTTCCCTAAAAGGGATAGCAAATCAGGAAAAAGTTATAATTTGTTTTCATTGTGGAGGGAATGTTGGAACTAAGTCCATAGTTATTCTCACTCGGAATTTTCAAAGCAAGTACCCAGCTGACAGGGCTTTTTAACTCGGGTGCAATGATGGTTAGGGCAGCAGTGCTGCTTCTGCCTTGTACCAGGTGAATATATTAATGCTATTGGGCCCTGTAGTTGTGACCTTAGCATATAAGAACACATCAGTGAGGGTTCAACTGAAGAGGGGAAACATGCTGACTGAGTATGATATAAGCATTATAAGTCATTATAAAATCTGCTGCTTTAACTACATCTTGCAGCCCAAGGTATATCCATTTCCACCTCTGGCTTCACTGGGCAATTCACAGCAATACCAGAGTCACTTCACTACTAAGCTTTGTCTGGCAAAAGGCCCTTGCAGAAAAGGTGTAAAATATTAGCACAAAAAGAAAAGAAATAGCCTCAGGCTTCCTGATGTTTTTTGAGGTTAAGAACAGCCCTGGTTTTGATCTGTGCATCACTAGCTCCAGAAAATGTGCTACTCAATAACCATTTCTTCTTCTCTGTGTGATTCCTTGGCCCATGACATTTCTGTACCAGCTTAAGGAGGCTGGATGGTGCCAGAGGGATAACCAAGCCAGTCTTCTGTGCTGCAGGGGGAAAAACTGTACATGCCAGGTCTCCTCTCAGGCTAAGTCTCAAAAGAAATTAGGTAGTTCTAATGTTTCAGAAATAATTCCTGCTTTGAGTAATGGAAAATTCACAGATCAAATGATATATGTCCCAATTCTATAAGTGCTCTTCACAGTTTATGAGAACTACTAATTGATAAGCCTTCATGTAAGAAAGACTTTCTGAAGCATCCTCCATAGAGCTAAGCAGCACTGGACAGTTTAATGTTCTCTAGCACATTCCCAGGTCCTTATTAATATGAGAATGAACCTTGCTATGCCAAATTGTTCACTTAAGAACAAGTCTTTTGATCTTGTTTAGCATTTATAACTAGAACTTAAAAGTCAAGCTGGTTTAGGCAGCTACAAGAGTATGGTCCATACTCTTACCATATTATTTCTCTTTAGATGTTTTTTTCCCCCCTCACTTTATTCTTTTTACTAGTGTTTAACTTTTCCATTCCTCTAATTACATTCTGCTAGGTGTGTGCTTTGTTCCATTACCTCTCTTGCTCTCTTTTCATGTCTGTTACAGAGTCTCTATCGATTTTAAAGATCATTGTTATTGTTTGGGATTGCAGACATTGGTAAATGAAGAAGTGGTTATGGCAGTGGCTGAACAGATGTTCTCCTCTATTACCCAGAAATTACTCTCTCTTCTGGTTTTCCCAGGAAATAAATTAACATTGTTTTAAAATAATCATACTAAAATAGTACTTTATGGTAGTTTCTTCTGAGGATTGCTTGTAAGGCTGTCTAAACTTAAGATTGAAAGTTTGCTTTTGGCTCCTAAATTAGGATCTGAGTTTCATTAATGTTCAGTCTCTGGTGGTTTCACCCAAGACAGTTGCTGCATACCCTACCACATGAGAAAAATCATACTACTGGTGTCCCTGTATGGAAACCAGTTTTATATTTGGTTGAATTAGAAAATCTCATACATTTTATTTTTACATTTTCAGGAAGAATTCACATTGTTTTTGAGTTCTTAAGGATGTTCTCTCATTTGAAAGGACAGAGATTGTCCTATACCTTGCTCACTTGAATTAATTAGGATTAACAGTCACAAAAATACCATGTGTCCATCATACTGCTTAGGCTTTCAAATTTTCACTGAATTGTCTTTTTTACAAATTAGTGAAACTGATACAGATACTGGTATGGCCATAATAATTCAATAAATAATGAACAATATTTTCTATTAAATCTTGTGCAGATAATCTACCTTGTGGTTTTTAAAAAATATAACTTAAAAGCCTCATTTTTATTATTTTGGAGAAATTGAAAAATAATGAAAAATATTTTTTTATATTTATATTCATATTTGATCATGCATACAATTCCAGGATATGCTACACCTTTAATTTATGTACTTTTCGCCAGATGATTCCATGGTCATTATCGTGCCTTCAGATTGCTACTATAATTAGTCACCATGTAATCTAGAGCCTAATAGTCATATATAAATTCCCTACTAATTACCCTGTAATCTACCATTTGTTGATTAGAAGAGCATGAGATGAGTATTTCTACTACTATTAATCTCAATTTACATGATAATTATAGGGCTGTTACAGACTTTTCTTGTTTACTCACTTGGCTATGTTGTGCGGCATTTTGTTGTGTTAATAAAATACTGCCCTTTTATGTTCGTCCATTTTAATCCCTACTCAGGCAGCTTCTCCTTGCACGCACTTCTAGTCTGCATTGTTCTTGGGCTGGTACACATGCAGGTCACTACAACAGGTCACCCTTTGTTTTATCTGAAAAGTACCCAGGCAAGTTTTGAGGTTTCAGTATATAAGTCAACGTTTATGTGAAATAGGTACAATGCTCATGCCTCGTTTAAATACAGGGTGAAACCCTGCCCATGCTGAAGGGAAAACACAGGGAACTGCTGCTCTGTGGATCAAGAATGTACACATACCTGCTCTGAAGTTCAGGAGGAGGCAGTGTGGTTGGTTACTTGGGTGAAGATGAAAGGGGAAAAGAATAAGGTTAACTTAATGGTAAGGTTTTACTATAAACTGCCAAACAGAAGGAGTAGGTGGATGAAGCTATTTTTGTGTAGCTACGTAATGCGTCGAAATAGCAGGGTTGTAGTAGATGGTTTTAATTAAGTTTGTATCTTTGGAAGAGTAATTTTAATTTTCACACAAGGAATAACAACTTGTCAGATGGATACAATATTTTTATTTGAATAAATGGTTAGTACTAGCAGTTTTAGATGTATTCTAACTAGCCAGACAATACCACAAATCCAAAGACAGAAGACATGTTGATGTAAGTGGTTACGATGTATCTGTGATTCTAGGAAAAGGATGCATGGAAGGAAGAGGAGGATAAAGACTGACGGAAGTATATTTCAAAAAGGGAGACTTAGCAAATTTAAAATGTTGTTAGGTAAGGTCTCAGGAAGATAGAATGAAAGAAACCCTTTCTATCAGGGTAGAAAACTATAAATCACTTAAAGAATTAATCAAATTTTGCAATAGCAAAATATCTCGATGCAAAAAAAGAAGTGAGAATTTAACAAATATGATAAATTAGAGAAATTATCTCAAGTCAGTAAGATGAAATACATTAAAAAAAAAATGCATATGAAAGCACTTTAGGGATCAAAAAAATATGAATACAAAATGAGGAATCACTCCTTAGGCAGAAGAATCACCAAAAAGGATTTTGGAGATATTGCAAACAGCAACATAATAAACGTAAATCAACAGTGTGATGTGGTTAAAAAAATGCAAATTTAATTCTAGCGGGTATTAGCAGCTGTGTTATATGTAACACAGGTAGTAATTATTCTGCTTTTTCCAGATCTGGTGAGGCCTCAGCTAAAATGATGTGTCTAATTTTAGGAATTGCTCTCTATGAAAGTTGTAGGCAAGTTAGAATGATTTCAGAGTAGAGCTAAAAATGCTAAAGGATTTAGACAATATGATCTCTGAGGACAATTTGAAAGTACTAGGTTAACTTAGTCTAGAAAAATAAAACTGTTGCAGGAGAAATCCTCCAGTATATATAGGTTGTTACATAGTGATATTCAGTTATCTTCCTTGTCCACTGGAGGACAAAGACAACATTGGCTGAATTTGCAACATTAGAGGTTTAAGTTAAATGGAAAAAGGTAATATTCAAAACACGTTAATTAATAACAGGCACAAGGTAGTGTCAAACAGTATTTCTGTTATTGGAGGCTTTGAAAGTGAGACTAAGTGAACATCTATTAAGAATTGTATAGCCTGCCTCAGTAGAGGGAGATGGACTCAGTAACTTTTTTGTTCTTATGCCATTCTGACATTTCCAGGGTTCTTTTAAATTAATGGAAGTAACACCTTAGACTTTGAGAGGATTTTATCCCCTGAATGAGTTGGATGTGGCTAAGAGTGGAGCTACAAACTGGTATAAAACTGTTGCCCTACAGCTGGACCCTGTGGGGAGTAGGAAGCAAGGGATTTGCTCCAATGCATGGGAGATGTAATGGCAGAATACATGAGTGAGCTCTCTGCCTCCTTATCACATACCAGTTTTTACACTGGATCACAGGATTTAGTGTATGATCCCCATAATCTAGATCATTAGATGGAAAATACACTGAGTGTGTAGTATGAAATCACATAGCTCAGCTACATCATGGTATTTGAAAATTTTCATCGTTACAGAAGTTCAGATTAATGCTAAAAAATTAAAATAATGTATTCTTCACTTGAGTTCCTTCTTTCAGATCCAAATTATAAATTGACATTATAATTGACTCATTGTAATAAGCTTTTATTCTTGTGGGTGATATGTTATCAATCTTATTTGAATCATTGAGACCAAATGCAGAAATTAACATAAATAAATTAATAAATACAAATGAAACTATACCTTTGGTAATCAGATAATGTTTTAAATAAAAAAATCTCACCCACCTTAAATACTGAAGAGGGACTGAATTTTGAAAAAATGCTTGGAAACTTTGAATGCTAGAGTCTTCCTCATCTTAAATTTTTTCAGTGCAAAAAGAAAATTTTACTTACGCCTCCCTATCTAATCAATGTCAGTCATGAATTACAGAGAAGTCATCATGCAAGAGCTAGTCTTGTACAATGGAAGCCACCAGCACATAACCAGTGTTATAATTAATACTATGATTTAATAGCCCATTCAGATCCTCATCTGCTTTTAGAGAGGGTCAGAGCTGCTACCCGGGAATTTTCTATTAGCAGTTTTTATGGTTATAAGATTGAGTGTCCAGTGATGCTCTCTGACTACAAGATATTTTAGAACTCTCTGTCTGAAAAATAGGTGTCACCCAAACACATTTCAAATTACAACACTTCTTACGGAAAAAAAACCCCAACATAAAATGGCATTGCTAATGGAAAACAAAACTGCGAAGTGTAATGCCACACAAATTCTTGATTTGCTCTGAATAAATAGAAATATGATAGTTCCACACAGTGGCAGTCTTTGTGCACATAGTGATATATTAATATACTCTTTCTGTATAAGATGTTGCAAAGCCGCTATCCATCATATTTGAGA
>NW_010288762.1:0-1662 GCF_000700745.2 Antrostomus carolinensis | reverse complement strand
AGGTCCCTTCCAATCCAAACTATTCTATGATGAATCTATGACATTTAGTAATAGGAAATTGAGCACAGCGTTATACATTTAAATACCAAAAACCCCTTTGCAAGCCATGAGACCTGTTATCTTACGAAGGAGTCAGCTGCTTAATCCACCTGAAACTGGGATGAAATAACTGGCAAAGCCAATGACAGTAGGTCAGAAGGTCTTATACTGAGAGTATTGGTTAAATGTTCTCTGATTATTTGCGTGGGTCTACTGATTGTGTGAAGTGCTGCACTGAATTACTCAGAGCATTCTTACTTTACAAGTCAGTCTTGACTCCAGTGCTCAGAGCTGCAGAGTGGTGCTGCTCTGTTGAGAGTGTCACTTGGCTCAGTGAATGTCTGTCATACCAAAGAGCAAGGGTCAGATAGAGGAATAAACAGTGAACAAACTAGTTGAGGACTTGAAGACAATGTAAGCCACATCCCTGCAACATTGGCCCTCCAGGGAGCCAGCCAACTGGGTTCAAAACAGATTTAGCTCAGGTAGAAAACTACAGCAGTGCTGCAATCTGTTTCCAGTCCCAGCTTGGTATCTCCACAAGATGTCATGCTGTGCCATGCAGAAGTCCCATTCTGTTCAGAGATAACGTAGGGCGCTCTACTGTATTGCAGTGCATGCAGTAGCTATGCCCGGTAATGTCATACTGGGAAGAACCCAGCAAGTCAAATGTTAGTCTCATTCAAGAGAACTCAGGATTGGAGAGAGGGGACTAAAGTTTGGATACTACTTTCATGGTAGCTAACTAGAGAAATTTATGTGAGTTTAAGCTATATGGTGAGGAATGAGGCACCTAGACGCCCTTCTGAGGCATCATTAGCTCTACTGGGCATGCTATTCAGGAGCTGTTAGAGGGAATAACTTAGCCCGTCTTATTCTGCCCCACCCTCCCCCCCCCCAGTAACACTCATTTACCCTGTGCATCGAATTCAGATAGCAGGGTAAATTCACACCATCAACTCTTTAAAGTAACTTCTGATACATATTTTAAGTGACAATGTTATATTTTATTGATGAATTACCATTTTCAAGTAGTCATTAATTGCCTTGGTGAAGCTTGGTGGGACATAGATTTCTGTACCTAAGCCTGGGACTGCTGCCTAGGTGTGCCCATCCTGTAGGTCCATAAAGGCTTTGTGTTTCCTAGGAATGAAGTGTCAGACCAGTGCAATGCCTGAGAAATAAACTCAAAATGAGAGCCTTTCATAACACTGCCTAAGGAAACAGATGGAGGAACTGATGAGACTAGTTTAAATGGCTAAGTGTGTGCAGCTTGGCTAAGCATTGACTGAGGGTGGGTATATGAACTCTGGCAGATACTTCAAGGGCACTCACACCAACCAGTCTGTCATGCCTTTTAGGCAAGGCTTCTTGTCGGGAAGCAGGGACGGTGCCTGCTGGGGAACTGGGAAAACAGGAGATGTGCTGTTGCCTATGTGCCATTTAGGAACACAACCCGTCTTTGGAGCATCCCAGCAGATCTGCTGCTATTTGTGAGTGAATGGGAGAGAAAGAACTTGTCAACATAGCAAGTCTTCACTGATTTTTATTTGGACATGCTTGTGCCATAGTGGTTAGGCCATTCTTACTGCTTGTATTGGGTCTGCGTGGCAAGGTTTTGGT
>NW_010288761.1:0-8837 GCF_000700745.2 Antrostomus carolinensis | reverse complement strand
CAAAACCAACACAAATGTCACTGGAGTCAGTTGTCTATATAGGAAAGCAGACTATAAAGACTAAAACAAGAGGTTATTTCTTGCCCAAAAGAAATAGTGTTGCTATAGACAAGAGTCTTCCTGTTTGGATTTATTGCATACAAAAATTTCTATTGCTAAAGCTGAACATAATACCAACCACTTACTATGCAGTGATTTCAAGATTGGAGTATTTCATTTAGGAGTAGAGACATAAATTTCTGGTATTCTGCAAGTAAGCATGCAAATTAGTTTTTAGCAAGAAACATCCTTAAGATATTTAGAGCAGAGCTAGAGCCATTTCTTACTCTGAGTAGTCCTGATAGTTAACAGATGTTTTCACTTGTGGTTTATGGACAGCTGACGTAATGGCTTTCTGTTTCTCAGAGTTAGTTCTGTGAGAAAGGGTAGTTGCAATTTATCTACTGTTTAGAATTCTGATCTCTGTCTTCTGGGAATAAGCATTTTAATTTTACCTTCACTGAAAGTGATGAGGAGACAGAGGCCTTTTTGACAGAGAATAATTCTGCCTACAGTTTTGTCCAGACCTTTATAGGGAAGGAATAAGCTTTTAGGACAGGGTTAGGATGATTGTAGTTTATTGTCAAAAGCTATTTCTTCTTCTCTTCTACTGGATGTACAGAATAACGCTTGGAAGGGGAGAGGCATTCAGAGGGGAGCATTCAGAAGAAATGCAAGGAAAAATCAGCACATTTGTAATGTATTTCTTGGAGTAGGGGTCTTTAAAGTGTCTCAAAAATAACTAGGTTTTTGTGCTCCATGAGAGTAGCTAGCTGCAGGAGTGCCAAGAGCATTGCATGTGCTGCTGAGCAGGACTGTCGTGTGGTTTGCTGGCCTGATGTATTGCATTTCTGCTCTCCCCTGCAGGGATTTTTTGTATTGGCTCGCATAGTAATGCAGAGAACAGCGATTAATACACAGACACCATTAGAATAAAAATCACAGACACCATTAGAAACACAAACAACAAATTACACTTGCTGTTTTTTTTTCTCCCTATGAAGGAATAGTCTGGGTAGTTCAGGTTCTGGGATCCGTTACCTATCTTCATCTTAGTCAAAAGGTTCTTGGAGCCTTGATTCTGGTTGCTCCTATGATGGAGATAGGGGAATTGGGATTCCCACCTGAATTCACCTCTGTTTTGCTCTTTAAATTTTGGGATCTTGGTGCTCCCTGTTAGGAAGCAAGAAAGATAAAAGGGAGGCTGCTTCTAGCAAAATAACTTAAAGCTGTCACTGGCTGTTTCCAGAAAACCAGGAACCTCAACAAACATTTACTTTGCAGACCATCAGAATTGTGTTGTCTTCAAGCTGTGCATTCCACATGTGTAGTCACACCATGTCCACTTGTCAGGAATGGAAAATATTTTACTCTGTATGACACAGTGATATCTCAGTCTGTCTAGTGGGCAGCTTAACTTCTGTGAATTCGAGACACAGTTATGCTGTGTGGTGAGTCACAGTGCTCCAGATAAAGACATTTCTTTTGATAACAGGGTTTACTTCACATTTTTCTCAGGATCTGATTCTCCTTTGCTGATGTGGCTTCTTGCTGCTTCCTCTTACTGTTGTTCTTCTTGGTTTATTCTTTATCTGCCAGACCTACAGACATCCCTTTCTGGTCAAGGGGTCCCATCCCATTTATATAGCCTCATACCAAGTATTTCTGAAGCTTCAGCAAGGGATATGTACAAGAAAATGTTCAATTTTCAGGTCCTACAGCCCCAGGTCCAGAAAGGAAAAGCTGAAATATGTGAAAAAACTTTCTCAGGAAGGCAGATCAGTGCCCACAGTCCATGGTGCTAAGACCCGTTACGGTGACCAGTGCTTTCCTCACCTGCTGGGGATCTTCGGAGCATGTCTGCCACCACATACCTACTCCTCACGTTCAGAAATTCTGTTGTTGGCTGCCTCACCTAACTTACTGTGGGGGCTAGGCATAAGATTGGGGTTTTTTATATTGCCTTGAGGAAGATGTGAAATACCAGAGAAATGTCAGACCAAAATGCATATGGGAGGGTAAAATGTGAGAACACCCTCTGTCTACACTGTAAGAGCAGCAGAAAAAATCTTCACTGCTGGAACGTACGTAGAGCCAGAGTGTGTGTGTACAGCTTGCATCTCAAAGAGATATGATTTATGAAGAAACTGATTTTTCTCATCCTGTGTGGTTGTCAGAGATTTGGATCTAGGTGAGAAGATAATAAGAGTAATTATTGTAGCAGTAGTCATGTCAAAGAGCTTTTTTTCTTCTAAACTCTGCATGGAGTCTGCCCATTATCCAAACAGGTATTCTGGGGATCTTTAAATACTTTATTGCTCTCCTCCTTCAGTTTCATTTGTACATTTTGCCATTAGGCTGAAGATATTGGATATCTGGATGAGCAGATCATGGCTCTGCACACAGAGATTGTAGAGCTTCAGAAGAGTCCATATGCAAGGCGCCAAGGAGAGGTCATGGAAAGCTTGTAAGTCCTTTGCTTGTTATTTTTATTGCACATAAATGGATTTGGTGTATTTCAGTGTCTGAGGGGTTTTTTTTCCTTCTGTTGGTGGTTCCATCTGCATTTTTGAAATGCACTCCTTGCTTTTTGCAAACTGCAAGTACAGAATAGTTTGTAATTGGTTTAAGATCATTTTTCTGGTAGAAGGGAAGATCCCACCACTTGTGGCTGTACGTTCCTCCTTCCTCTTGAAGTTCTAACGGTCGCTTGGCAGCATAGGCAGAAGAGGACGCTGCTCTATCCGAAAGCTAGCTGTGCGAGAAAGATTCACATTTAGTCGCAGGAGTAAACTCAACTTGCTTGACTTACCCTGCAGCCATGCAATGACTAGATCTGGGGAAACATGGAAAACACAGTTGGGGAGGACAGGACACTTCTCTGTCACTGAGTATGAAACTTCATCTTAGAAGAGGATGGGCCTAAGATAGATCTTGGTCTCAACTGAATAATGCAGAGGACTTCTTTTTGCATTGGAGACTTCAATCTGTTTTCAAAGCAAGGACAATTAACAACTCATGGATGCTTAAATATTTGGAAACTTGGTGGTTTTTTTAAGTATTATGTATATATTTACTTATATATTTAAGTATATGAAAGAGCTGTGTGGTATTACTGATCTTAAGACGTAGGAAGCAATTATTGTAGTTTGGGCTGTTGCTGAAAGCACAGATGGCAATTATAAAAGAGAGGGATCAAATAGCCACTGAGATTGAATAGCCACTAAATCTGTTGTTAATAAGAGCTCTTCTGAATGACTCAGAGTGTTCTGGGTGGAAACATGCCTGTTCCTGGCATATTCTCGCCCCTCCCTCTTTGCAGAGCTAGATCAGCTAAGTTGCTTTTCATCCATGTGTAGTTGCAGGAGCAGCAGAACTGATGCACAGGGGAGGAAGTGGTGGAAGGGAGAAACCACTTCTTGCAGCAGTAGCCCACATTCACAGCAGCTTAAATTAATCATGAGCCTGCCTCAAAACATTTTTTTTAAGCACTTTCACCACTGACAAACCCAAGGCTGCTGCATCAGCTACTTGCAAGGTGCTCAAAGTGTGCCCTAGGCTGTTGATTATTCTGGACTAAAGCTACTGTTCTTAATGAAGAGTGAAGTGGAGAACAGCTTGAGTCTCCTGCTCTTTAGTTTTTGGGGCTGTAGCAAAGCATACTGCAGAGCACTAGCTGAAGGCTTGATGTACAAAGCCACCAGACATATGGATCCTGGTGATGTCTCAGATTTACCTGATGGTGCTGGATGCTAATGTTCCTTTTTCCCCAGTGCAGCAGTAAAGAGTACCTCTACCCCTGTCCTTGGCTGATGCAGGAGTTTCAAGATGGTTAACTCTCCAGCATGCTAGAAATGCTGACTTACTTAAGCAGAAGCAGCTTGCATGATCTCTTGAAACAGTATTGGGGTGATCTAAGGGGAAGAAGAGGCCTCGTGAGGGCCTAAAAGTAGAGTTAGAACTAGCTAAACTGCTACTTGTTTCTGACAGACCTTTGATTTAGAAAGTGAAAATTTGTTCAAGGATGGAAGCTTCAGTGTTTGACTGCTTTTGAAATATTTGAGAGAAGTAACATTTATTTCATGGGAAGAAGAGAAACACTATTCTCTTGTGATGCAGCTGTCTCTTTCCATTTGCAGAATATCACTCTAAAATTCAGGCAAAAAATGCAGAACGGGAACAAAAATTTCTCAAGCAGTTGTACAGAAGTACTATAGTTAAAAAAATGAAGTTACATAATTAAAGATACCACCGGAAAAAAGATACAGCTGAGCCACATGAAAATTAGAAACTGAAAATAACCTCTAATTGGTATGGTTATTTGAGAAGAAAGTGCATAATTAGGGGAAAAGAGAAACAGCTTTTAGGGAAGAGTTGGTTTCCATCACAGAAAGACCATCGCTGTGTTCCAAATGTCTTATTTGTATACTAGCTGTAGAAGAAGGTGGCAGCTTCAGTATATGAGGTTCAGCAAGGCATAAGTTAATTGCAGTGCCTTTTTTTTTTTTTCTTGAGTCACCTCCTTGCTGATACATGTGTGAATCGTTTTCTTCTTTTTAAAGGGAACAGAGAGCCATAGACCTGTATAAGCAATTAAAAACAAGACCTCCAGGTATGTTCAAAGACTTTCACACTCATACGTCATGATTATTTTTTCTGAACTCAAATCCAGAAAATGTTTAAAAGGAGAAGGCAAATGATTGTATTAAAGTAAGCTGGACTCGAGGGCATACCTTAAATTGATTTCTTCTTTTTCCTGAGCCTAGAGCTCTCCCAGACTCCTGTAGTCATGTTCCTCAGCCCTGGGCTGGTCTTTTGGTTTCCAGTCTTGGAGCATCTGCCTTGAACTCATGTCTGCCTTCTGGCATTCTCTACCTTTTTTTCCTGCCTGCAGTACTATTGCCTTACTCCCCCCAGACATGGGAAGAACTGCTGTTGCTCTGTCATTGTTCCAACACAAGGGCAATCTCTTTTCTCCTTCTCCTCTTCTCTCTTACTTATTAATTATTATTAATTATACTGGATGGAGACCCATGTTTGGGGTTTATTATGTTCTGAATGTTATCACTGCCGAGCAGAAAGATTTAGTTACTTGTGCATTTGGCAACTACCTACGGTCCTTGCTGAAGCCTGTATCTAGACAGCAGGAGTGGCTGGAATTGTATACGTCACTCTGGAGAGAAGAGACATAAAGGAAAATCTGTACTTAATGAGAGATTGTGAGAGATTCTAAGATGTTTCATTGTGTTTCAGTCTGGCTGCACTTGTTAAGTCAAATCTATCCTTGAGTCTGGGAGTTTGTGTCACTGAAGAGCATTTTACTAATGTGGTGATTGATGACCCTTCCAGATCATGCCTACAGTGACAGCACGGACATGGTGAAGATCATTGTGCAGACAGTACAGAGCCAAGACCGAGTTCTCAAGGAGCTCTTCGGCCATCTCAGGTACTTTATGCAGGAAAAAAAACCCAAAGAAATGCAACTTGTGGAATTTGTAGCTTTGTAGCAGGAAAGGAGAGGGAAAACCACAGAAGTCAGAGCCCAAAAGCTCCATCCACCAGTATACGTTTCTCATAGCAGTATTAATTCTGTTCCTTTGTGTCTGTGTTGAGTTCCCACTTACTTTTTTAAAACTTACAGCTAATGTGTGTACCTAATAGGGAAGGGGAGGAGATTGCAAGGGCTTGTACTGTTAGCATCCAAGAGTTCATTTTAAAATCAGTCAAATTCTGACAGTGTTTAGGTTGGGATTAAAATCTTAAGGAACAAAAAAAAAAAAGGTGTAACAGCTGAGAAGATACCACAGTGGTTTCTTCATTAATTCTTCAAGTAGCTCAGAAAAAATGTCATTATGCAGATCTCAGTAGTCAGCAAAGCACGATATAGTTTTAATGTGTGGCTGACACTCAGTAGATCCCATAAAGAAGGTTGTTAGCTATGGTGGCTATGGTGTGGTCAGCCCACAGGGACCAGCACAGACCAGAGAAGATTAAAAAAATACTGTGGTTGACTCGCTGGGCTGTCTGTTGTCATCGGGATCAATTTTTGCATTTCAAATATGATGAGCTTATATTGTGAGTATTAATAGTAGTGTTGCCTGCCTGCTTTTTTGAATCTTAACTGGACTTGGAAAAGTGCAGGGGTCCCTCCAATCTTGCAGGTTTTGTACCTGCAGCTGTTACAGTGCTGTGCAAATAGAAAGGGGTGTTCTTACAGAATTCTTCTCAAATCCCAAGGTGAAGCTTTTGGTTTTGCCAGAACATATTGCCACGCAAGGTGGAAAGTAACTTTGTGTTTGGCTTTTGTTATAGCAAGCTCTTGGGCTGTAAGCAGAAGATCATTGACTTGCTTCCAAAGATTGAAGAGGCTCTAAATAACATCAAGGAAGCTGACAACTCAGTGATGCAGATGCAGGGCAAAAGACAAAGGGAGATATGGCATTTGCTGAAAATTGCATGTGTAAGTAGTTTTTGGACTATTTGTTTGCTCTTCCTTCCAGTGCAGGAGCCAGGGGACATCCAATGAAACTCTGAAGAGACCAAAAGGGGATAACTTCCACACAATGGTTGATGTTATTGTAGAGAGGGGAAGTCTGCAATCGTAAAGTTGACACAGGTTTAGAACGGGGGTAGACAAATTCATAGAAAAGAAGCCCAGTAGCAGAGCCCTTGGTCCCAGTAAGTCATCCAATTGCAAATCACTGGTGGCTGGAGCGCAGTAAATGTGCCATGCCATGAGCCTTGTTCTGTATTCCGGGAACACCTAGTGTTGGTTGCTGTTGGAGGGATTGATGAACTTCAACCTTATGTATTAAACTTCTCATTATTTTAGTGCTGCAAAAGCAAAATATGCACTTTTCTGGTTAGCTTTAAGGTGTTTTAAGACTACACTGCTTTTTCCGCGTTGATCATAGTGACGATACAGCTGAAGAGATCTCCTGATTTCCACATGCCTACATTCAGGGTCAGCATAGGAAACATGTATGTCATTCCCCTGTCAGGAGAGTTGCTGCTCTGCATGACTCACAGTTTGGGATGTGTCACTGCCTCCTAATTCTTCAGTGTAGAAGGCATGCCGTGTACAACACGGGTGACTTCCGTGCAGAGATGTTTGGTACCAGCTACCTGCAGAACTGTGGAGGGTTGTATCAGCTGATCTGCCAGCCGCAGGGATGGCCTAGGTGATGTGTTACGTGTTACAAACAGTGCTTATGTTTAAATGCAAGTCTTGGCATACAAAATAATTAAGCCTGCCTAAATTCTTCCTCTGTCCGTCACAGCAGATTAATTTCTTTTTTCTAGACTCAGAGCTCTTCTCGATCGCTGGTAAGCTCCAGCCTGGAAGGGACATCTTCTCCAGCATCAACTCCAGCAGCCACATGGCTCCCACAGAGCTCCTCAGGGAATGTACCTCGCCCTCTGTCATCTATGGCAGCTCCTGAAGATGGGTAAGAGCTGTTGGGAAAGGAAACCACTACAGAGAAGTCAGTGTAACCATTGTGTGTGCATACATTCTGAAATCCTGTCCTGTGCCCCTGGAGTCTCCAGTGCTGAGGGAACCTGAGGAGCATGTCTTCAGCACATCCCACGTGGTGGATTTTGGATGTGCTGGGCTGGGAGAGTTTTGGTATACTAGACTGTCTCTGAAGGCAGCATTGTTCAACTCCTGACTGAAGTTTTAGGAACTTACCTCTGCCCATACCACAGCAAAATGCAGCAATGAGATTTCCAGCTGAAATGCAGTTTCTTTTCATGTCCAAGTTCTGGTGCAAGTCCCAGATGAATCAGGCCATATTTAGTGCTTCTTAACAGCTTCAGTGATTTTTAAGTCTTAATTCAAATGGAGGTCTGAAGTCGGGGTCAGTACTAAGCAATCCATCTAGTTCAATATCTGTTTGGGTTTTCTTTTTTTAACCTTCCAAAAAATGTTTCAGTGGCTCAAATGTTACTAATGCTCTAAAAAATCAGGAATTAGGTTGAACTCTCTAGTCCTGAGCAAGTTCCACTTACTCTCAGCTAAAGCTTGTGATCTCCATCAGCTAGAACTGTGCTATTCATTTCTTGTCATGTTATTCTGTCTTGGGGTTGGATTTGGTTATTAAGGCCCCTCTCTCTCTCAGCCAGTCTTAGCTGAATAAGCGAGCTGTCAGGAGCTGAGGGGTTTTACTCTTCACTTCATTAGCAATTTTACTTCCAGTCAGCATAACACAAAGATGCCCCTGAAAGACTGCTTAGCCCTCGATCTGCAGCAGCGCTGGTATCGTGGGGGCTGGGCCATGGGTTGTGAACAATCCATTTGGCCACCTCTTTCTTTTTAGGCGGTCTGAGAAATGACTAGGTTTTGAAGCAGGCTTTTGTTGGAAGTCAGTTGATTTTTCTGAAACCTCGAGCAAGCTTTTCCACTTCCTCTTTTTCTGTCTGCTGCTACAGGGCAATTTTTCCCTCTAAATAATGTGGGTTGATCACCCTTCAGTAAGTGCTTTTCTGAGCAAAGTGCCTTTGGATCACCTCAGAGCTCCTCTTTGAACCATGACTTCACTGTATGAGGCACAGTACAAAGAGTCAAGAGATGTAAACCTTACGGGGAGTGGGCAGTGATTTCGGGCCCCTTGTGCTCAGCTCACCACCTAGGTTCTGTAAAGGCTGAATTTCAGTGTGGCTTGTGCAGTTCCTCTGTAGGGAAGGAGTGCAAATCCACACTGACTGGGTGGGGATCTGCAGGATGGCACCTCAAGATATATTTTTCTACCCTGCAAGGTAGCTCCTTGGGCAAGTGCTGGATTTTGCACCTGGGACAC
>NW_010288760.1:0-5844 GCF_000700745.2 Antrostomus carolinensis | reverse complement strand
CCCCCCGATAATTAAGTTCTCAGTGTATTTTCCCCAGAAGAGACTGTAACAAACTAAAATCCACAGATGAAATCAAAATTCTGGCTTCCACTTCCTCACCGAAGCAAGGTCGGTATCTTAACAAATTAACAAAATTGTTTCCTCAAAAGACAAAGTGAATTGGCCCAAACATGTTAAGAATCAAGTTCCATATTTCTAGAGTAGCAAACTATACCTGCAGAGACCAGTGCGAGTTTTGGCAAATGCTTTGTTACATTAATAAAAACTAAAAATCCAGACTAATTTATTTAAATACGAGGGATTCTGGCTTTGGCAGCAAGACACAGCTTACTCTGAAGAGTCTGCTTCCCTGAGAGTTTCCTGGGAACAAACTGCAGTGGCAGCAGAGTGCTTTAGGCCATTTTCTTTCTCTCAGCCAAGCATACCCTCCTCACCATGTTTTGGGCACACCTCTGATCCAGAAAAGGAGGAAAGCTGATGACTGTCCCAGAAAAATGGCAGCTCAAAGCAGACTTATCACCTGCACTCATTACAGCTTGCTCAGCCCAAGTCTGAGGCTCTAAATATCAATCAACAGCATTTACTGTGCGAGGAGCAGCCTGTCTCTTACTATTCACTTTCCTGTTTCCGAGTCCCCTGGGATGAGCGGGCTGCAGGTAGGAAGCTTATCCCTATTTTTCACAATGCACTGTAGGTGTAAATGCTTTAAAGTCAGTGCTTAAGGGAACAGCTGCATGGTATACATGGTGTATGTCCACCTGTATAAGGGTGTTGCACACATTCCCTTACGCAGGAAAAAGTTGTGACCTATCCACACAGGAATTTCAGCAGTGTAGTTGCAAGGTATGATGTTTAACCACCACCATTTAGCTTTTTCATTTGAAAGATTTACTTTGATCAGATTAGGACCAGAAAAGGGTGGCTCTTGTCCGTGAGATGTAAGTGTACAAGCTTCTACCAACTTTAATTTATGCAAGGTCTTTAATTTACGCAAGATGACCCAGAGGTTATAATATAAGGCATCCTTTCCCCTCCCCTTTCATCATTCAAACAAAGACTGTAGAATTCTAATTTGTCAAAGGTTATTAAGTCTTTCATACTGGTGCTAAACCTGGAGAAATATTAATTACTTGCCAAGAAGCATTACCAATGAAATTCTCTTATAGCTATTTTATATTTGGTATTAGAAAAAACCATGCCACAACACAGCTAAAAATACCTGTCCTTAAATGCGTGAGCACAGACTATTATCCCATACACATGGAGTAGCTCCCAACAAGCTCACAGCAAGCAGTTTACTTGTGGTTAAGGCTGAGGAAGAAGGCAGGATAGCATCTAGACTGGAGATCTGAGTTTCCATAACCTGATAGCTGCTACCATCCCAAGCAATAGCTCATCAACACTTCTATATATAAGCTGAGAAACATTTGGAGACCAGAGTCTTAATAACAAAACCTAAAAATAAGAAAAAGTACTATTTCTGCTATTATAAAGCAGCGGTTAAAGTTTGTAAGAGGAGAATTCCTTACTCAAGTAATCTGCTCCCACATTTATCAGGGGCAATGCTTGTATACTTAGTGATACTTCCTTCCTCTCTGTATTCCTGTTAGCCTTGTACAACCTTTCAAGGGGTGATCCTATTTCACCTTGACACCCAAGTGAAAGACTTCATCTAAATTTTGCATCCACATAGAATTTCTATTGAAATGAGATATAACACTCTACCAACATGATTCCTTTTACATTCACACTCTGAGAATAGATGACTGAAGGGAGAAATGTTTTAGTGTAACTTCCTTTTAAAAACAAGACCAACACAACGTGCAGAAATTCTTAAATCACAAAATTGAGGTAGAAGCTGAAAAACAAAGAATCCTGTAAAACCAGTATAAGACCAGCTGGCTTGGAAAGAGGAAGCCAACTTTGTCCATATTAGTTCACAAAGAAAAAACAGGCATGAACTGAAGTTAAAACGACAGAAATTTTATGGGGGAAAAAAAACCAAGAAATACATTTTGTAAGAGCAAAATAATCCTAATGCCTTGTATTTCTCTGCTTGAAGAGATTTTAAACAGTTGAGGCTACTGCACTATAAAACAAGTACAATGTGCTTTTCCCTCTTTTAACTTTTTTGTAATTATCTTTTCTACATTTACACTTCTAGCTGTAAACATATAAACATAAAAGTTTAGGTAGGTAAAAGAGAAAAATTTACTGGTGGTGCTCAATTTTTTTTCTGATTATGAGAAAAAAAAAAGGAAATTACTTTCAAAAACTGAAAGATTGAAAAAGACTTCAACAGAAGCTTAATCTCTCATGCACGCAAAAGTCTGGTATCAGACACTGCATACACCCAATTTAGAACCCAGTCTAACCACAGTTCATACTGCAAACTTACTCTCTTCTTTTTATTTGCTTAAAATCCTATGCAAATCTGCAAGCACAATATGCAGCCAAACTTATTATCCAGGTGTCTAGGGAGTCACTTATAACTCCTAAGCACTGAGTAAAAAGCTGCCTTAACCACAATCTCTAGTCAGCCACTGAAAACTGAGCTGGGCAGAAAAAGCAAACTGTAAACCAGGTAGTGCCCACCATGGTTTCTTCCACTATTAGCAAGCCAGCGTTAAATATAATAATGCAAACTTGACACAACAGTCCAAGTTAATCTGCAGTGGTGAGGCCAGGCAGGCTTCCAAAAAATCACTTACCCTAACATTGAAGATCTAGTCTCATTTTAAATCAAATTAGATCATACATATGAAGAAGAGTGTTAATTATGCAAAATAATTTAATTCAGCATTACTAACACTGATGTTAACTTTGTTCTGTATCTTTTCTTACCATCACATGTTCTGACTTAAAAAAAAAAAAAAAAGGAGAGAAAAGAGAGAGAGTGGCATGCCATCACCTCTCAAGGGAAAGAAACAGCACAGCATAAGACAAGGAAAGCCTGATCTTACCTCTGAGGTTTACGAATGTCCCAGAGTCCCACACCTTCCTTAGAGTTGGCAGTAGCAAGTAATCTGGGTTCTACTGGATTAAACATCACACTGTGAAAGGCTGATGGGTAGTGTGCCAAGCAGAAGGGCTCTGTTGAAAAAGATGAGATTTCAGACATAAGAACAAACAATGCATACAATGCATTTTGATGCAATGAGTTTGGCAGCATAATATGCAAACAGCATAACAAGATCTGAAGATACGGAGACATGTTCAAACCATTTCTTCAAGCTGACACATCCAAAGCAGTATAAAAATTGATGTTTTAAAATCCACCCACGTGTACATTAGCTTTGTTTAAATATGGAGAAAGACACATAGGGGATTTCAAGACACCATTTGCTTATGGAAGGTTATCAGAGTTTAAAACTAGCCACTTAAACATCAAGTATTTTAATCTTCTTGAGGTTCATGACCAAGCAGTTATCTAATAAGGACTACACATGGGGAAGCTTCTGAAAGTTTCCTAGCAATATATACCTGGAAACTTCCACAGCTATTGATGACCACACAAACTGTAAGTGTAGCAGTAATTGCTTACATGGGAGAATAATATTACAAAAAGTTAAATAAGTTTCTACGGAACTCAGCTCAAAGCAGGCTGCCAACCCTGGGGAAAAGAGGCCTACCACCTCTTAAGTGCTGTACAAGCAGCTATACAAGCAGACAAGATGGGTATTCCTCTTGTACAAATATGCTGACAGTTGGCTTTTGCTGTTCACACACAGAGTTAAAAACACACTCATTCAGACTCTCTCCCTCTCATCTTGATTAGTGTTACAAGACTGTGTTTGGCCTGTTACTGTGCCCTATTCATTTCTTCAAAACACTGCCTCTATGGAGAGTGGGAAAAAGTCTTGACTGTCATTCTTTGTATCTTTCTGCTAGCTTTATGGCTTTAGGCAGAGTCTAATTTTCTTTGTTGTGTGTAACTTCCGTGGCATGCTGCCACTCTTTCACTCAACTAGGAAACCAGAATTAATGACTATATCGAGCTAGGGATTATGCCAGACTATTCCATTCACCATTTGCTTTGATGCAACCACTGTGTTGCTCACATGCACGGAAGGCTCTCTTACTGCCCTTAGTTGAGTCACCCTGTGTAGGCACATTTAGCCCCACGAGCACTTCCAAAAGTACTTAGTTTTCTTTCCTTGTATCCCACACTAAGACATATAAAACACGGTTAAACAGATAACCCTCCCTAATTCCCAATACCTTCTGAAACTACTGCCCATCAATCAACTGAGACAGAATTAACATTTACTTGTCCTGCTGCATCTGTATCCTCCTCTTACACTCTGTCACCAGCTTTTTGACACTGGGACTTTTGTTTTTAGCATTCATTTAGCAGTCATCTCTGACCATGGCTGAAGCTTCCTGGTGCTATTAATTGTCATAGGAGGCAGGGGTAAAGGGAAGCACAGGAGCAAACTTTTGTTCTGCCAGCCTGCCCCAAGGCTTTAGAGATAGCTATTGGTCTGCCAGCAGTTTCAAACAAGGTTTAACACCAAAACTGACCACCTACATTTGCATCATCAAATCAGATCCCTGCTGGGACATAAAAGGCTGTGTTACTAAAATGGCAGCCTCCACTGAGAAACAACGGCCTGCATTAGCTGAGTGGAGAGACAAACACATCAGATTGCCAAATAAAGGAGCTGGTTTTTAAAATAAACTTTTAATTTGTGTACATTCATTTAGTCAAATAATTGTCACTAATCATTGGTGTTTTCCTTCACCTCGTTATTACCAATAGCCTGTCCTGGAACCACAGTTTTCTTCTAAGATATCAAAAGTTGCCTTTCAGCCTGTCAAATTAAAGAGAGACTACAGGAGGCAAACTAATGAGGCACTAAGTCATTTTAATGAAAAGTAGGGGGATTACTTTTTTATTGTTCTTTATGCTCATTCACAATTGTAGCTCTTATACACTGGAATACGAAAACGTTTCTCACAGGAGCAGCTCAACACCATCTCAAACAAAAACTAGAAGCGGGTTTACAAAAATTACTGCATACTTCGCTCAGCAGGGAAAGACAGGGAGAAACAGAAGGGGAATGAAACTCCTTTTCCAGCTTCTTTTAATGCACTGTTTTAAACTAGGAGGTTATTTACAAGATTTTACTGGGCTGGCCACTCTAATCAACTCATTATACTTAATGCTGGCAGGCATAGCACCTGTACCCATGAAAATATCATTGCAGACAAGGGCATTACCTCAGTCACAAGCATTATATTGTAGTAAACATTGGCAGGGCTCACATATAAATGCTGAATCAGGACTCATATATAGGCATGTAAAAGCCTTTTATTAAAAATTCAGAGAAGCTACGACACTACAAAAAAGCCCTCTATGTACCACAGCCAACACTTCTTCTCTCCATTTTCACTGGTGCAGCCTTCTCATTCAAAGGCTCAGCAACAGTAAAAGCAATAGCAAGGTTTAACTACATCAAAGAAGGACAAACCTCATTGCATACAATTTCAGAAACTCTGATCAGATTGGATGTTAACTCGTGATACTGACCAGCTTCATACAGATGCATTTAAGCATCCAGTCCCATCAACTTCTGACAACCACTATTAGCAGCAGGTAGTTCTCCTAACAGAGACAGATCTTTGGTGCAAAGTTTAGAAGGCACACCATTTCTAACTTAGAAGCCATATTCAGTGTCTGGTCTCATCACTTGGATATTATGAAAACAGAAAAATAGGGACAAAGTAACACTTGGATTTACCAAAGGTAAATTAGTCGTATCAGACTAACTTGATCTCTTCCTCTGACCTTTTATACATGGGAAGAGTGGTAGATCTAATGAGGACTAAATCCACATGTGG
>NW_010288759.1:0-4072 GCF_000700745.2 Antrostomus carolinensis | reverse complement strand
ATTTTCACAACAGAGTTTGCAGAAAATTCAGTAAAGCTTCTGAATGTGAAGGATTGCCTCAATACGGTTGGGTTACCCTACATTTGAAAACCAGCTTTGGACAGTTTTTAAATGCATAATGCTTGCTATTATACACACTGTACGATATATTATATATATTATGTATGTTATATATACTATATACACTTAACAGGATAGTGCCCAACAACTGCAAAAATATATCCAGGGATATTCATACTAGAAAAAAAGAAGTATTTCCCTTCCATTTCACTTGATATTATTGCCAGCCCCTCTGGGGCAGGCTGCAAGGAGAGGGCAAGCCCCCTGTGACACCTTCCCTGAACACTCCAAGCATCCAGGCTCCGCTCCCTGCGCCCCCCCCAGCGCTCAGCTGCCATCCCTGCATCTAAACTACGTCAGCTGAGCTGTGATGAACTATCCTCACTAACAGTGAACTTCTCTGTTTTGATGAGATAAATGAATAACTATGTTTGCGCCCTAAGTGGACTATAAATCACCAAGGCATTTAGCCACTTAGCTTAGTGCTGTCAAATATACTTTGCAGTGGCCAAATATAATCTGCATGATAAATTTATGCAGCCAAAGCTTTCAGACCACCAGTAATTTCTGCCTTAAAATCCTCATGACTGAGAAGAAAGATAAGAGAGATAGGGGGGAAAAAAAAAGAAGAAAAGAGGGAATAAAGGAATGTAAGTACCAGTGACGTAAAAGGACACACATTTCCTGGAGAATGTGACAAGAGAGGCAGAATAAAATAGTCTACAGCTAAAGAGGCAGAGGGAATACTTTCAACTTAGGCTTTGTGCAATCTCCTGCTATGTGTCAGCAGAAGGACGGGTGCTGACAGAGAGCACTGCAAAACATGGGATCTGCTGAGGCCAAGCCACCGATCAGATTTGGGAAGGGATCTGCCTCCATCCCTGCCAGAGTAGGACACGCACCCATCACCACTGCTTCACTCACGTGGGGCTTGTCCAGGGGATCCCATAAAAACAGAGGGCCATGACGCATCACCTCCCTTTTCATTTCTGCTGAGTCAATTTTAACCTTAAAAATCCAAACCCAAACAGGTCTCACTGCAGGACCCTTTCTCCTTGGCCCACCCAGCAAGCAGAGCCCAGTGGGGCTGCGGCAAGGGGAGGTGATGAGCCTGCGGCCACACCAGTCCCATGGCTGGAGGGGTTTCTAGTGGCACCGCCACCCCCCCACATGCCCTGTGTCCCCCCAGTCGCAGAAAGGGGCTCCCCACTGGCACCCTGCTCCTCACCCAGCCCCACAGCAGCAGCTCCACCCGATTCCTGCTTTCTAAGCAGCATGGCTCCCAACCATCACCTTCCTCGCATCAGCAGCCCTGCAGCTTTCAACCAAACGCCAAGGACAGCAGAGCTGTCGCTGCTGGCTTTTTGAACATCTGCCATATTCACCTGCATGGGGAACGCATTCAGAAGGTCCCCACACAAAACAAGAGGCTTTGCTTTCCACAACTGGCCCCTGGAGTTGGTGAAAATGTAACTGCAAAACCAGTCGGTACTGGTGAGGATGCAGATTGACCTGTGGCTGCCACCTAAACTACTGACACTGGCCCTGGAACCACTGGACACCACAGCCTGCTTGCCACGGGCTTGCCACCCCTCCACACACAGATAGCCCAACCCCTGACCACTCGAAAAGGCACCCCAACAACTGGTGGGCCAGCAGGCTTGGGGTGAGCAGGCTTCAGACAGACTTTTAAAATTTATTTTATTTTAGTCCACTCTATTCTACTCTATTTTTCTTCCAGTTTCCTGCAATAAAATCTGGATCTGCAGCATGAACTTGGTCAAGTCATACAGTCTTTCAATGTTCGCCCATCAATTTGGGAAAGGGGGATAACAACGAGGCTGAAGGCTAGGATGACTTCAGGACTGTATTTGATGCATCAGAGATAAAAAACAGCAACAAACTTACCCACTATGCATTTGTTTAAAGGAAAGGCAGACAGCAGAGATGGTTTAAAAAAGGGGCAAGCCTCCTTCAAGGCAGCAGAGGGAACCTACTTACCATTTTTCACATGCCTCGCTGTGAAATACACATGAATATACTTAACTCCTTGGAAACTTAATGCCTTCAATATGAGTCATGCTCCAAAATGCTGGCGTGCTTTATACTAAAAGAGTCCTCTGATTCACATACCAAACAGGACAATAATGATCACTTGATGCAGGTAAATTATTTTTAGCAAGACAGACGTCATATTAGAAAAAATACACGCTGCAGTCCAAGAGACTGTGCTCAGTGCCCAGCACTCGGGGAAAACCAGCAGAACAATTAGCACCTTCATATACATTGATGGGAAGGGTAATAATTAAATATTACAAAGCCTGAATAAAATTCTCAGGTGAAGAAAGCACAGGAGGCATATCTGGCCAGCCTGAGAGGTTACTCTGGCAGCAGCCCTCCTCCTCTGCTATGGCCACAAGCTACATCCTTGGGCAGAGCTGCTAAAAGCACCAGCCGGAGTGAGTACGGCACCCCAGCCCAGCACATTCATGTGCACATTCAGGTGCCCTGGCAAATCATCGCTGTATACATAGGAAATTCAGCCTATGTGCCAATGACTTCAGCACCTCAGTGAGCTGACACTGTCAAGAGCTGCTGCCCAAAAGTAGGGACAAACTCAGCACCCCAGCTCAGGGACAATGACACTACCTTTCTGCAATCCAGGAAGATGACACCAAAGCCACCAGTCAAACTGGTTAGCTGGCTACTCTGCTCCTCCACATCAAAATCAGGATTTCCAACTTGCTCCTCAAGTAAGCTGGAAAGCTGAGTTGTCACCATTTCAGAGCTGCATCGAGACATGATGAAATCACCGGCAAGACTCCCATTGACCTCAGGTAAACTCAACCGCACACTGCGACAAGCTCCAAAGAAACTTGACAAAGACAAAATTTAATACCATTACCATTTTGGATGCAAAAAAAAGTTATTTCTTACTCTTTTTCCTTACATTTCTGGGGACATCATTTGGAAGCTTATCTTCAACCAGCAGCTAATGACTTATTTTTTTTTCCCATTGGTTATGTTTCAAAGGGAAAAGCATCACACTGATTAAGAACAAGGAGGTATCAGAACGGTCAGTGGGCTATGCAGGCTGTGTAAGCTACAGAGCTATCGATTTGGAAGACACACATCTTTTTTCTTTCTGCTGCAATTGATCGCTATTTTTGAAACTAACCAATGCGAAAAAAGTCTCCATTACCATTCAGCATGCCAAAGCATACTCAAACTGCTCCGACATGTTAAGCTGGAATTAAAACAAAGACTTATTTCCAGTTTGGTTTATTTCTTTGCTAATGTGGTGACTGGTTTAGGATCCTTTGCCGAGAGCAGCTACCCTTTGCCGAGAGCTAATAAACTTAACATCAAAAGCAGCTGTGACCTGGACCAGACCAATGCCAGCGATCAGGTGGAAGCAGCAGAGCTGAGCAGTGCAGCACACTGCACCTGGCACCAACATGCTGTTAAAGCATGGAAGAGACACGATATGTTCTGTACTAACCAGAAGTAAATCAAAACTGTTAATACATTTGGGGGGTTGCTTGCTGAACAAGCTAGGCTTCCCCAGGTTTTAAAGGCTGCTGGTAAACTGCTTTCTACTTGTCTACCCAGTGGTTTAATAGCTGCACCTGTTGGCAGCAGGTCACTGCTAAACCCATGCTAACAACTACCTATCTATCTCTGTCCCCAAGACCCTTATGGAAGAATTCAGCAGGGTTACAAACAGGGAGCGTGTGAGATAGATGCTGATACTGTGTCCTGGGGCTGCAGGGCTGAGCTGCAGTGCCGGGAGCAGCAGGGAGCCCTCCTCCCTCCAGCTCCGGGGGTCTCTGCAGCCCAGCGTCACACAGGCAGGACGGCAAATACACCTCGTGGCTCCTCTGCCACCCTTGCAGCTCTGTGCATCTTGTGAAGCAAGTAGCTTTGGGGAGGAGTGCACGAGGGACTAATGCCCTGCCAGCCTTAGAGGGAATGAGAAAGTGTGGTGGTTTCACTTGGCTAGCAGCCGAAC
>NW_010288758.1:0-7230 GCF_000700745.2 Antrostomus carolinensis | reverse complement strand
AAACATTTATTCAGGGTCTTCACTATAACAGCTGTTTGATTTCTTGAACCTTTCTGTATCTTAATGTTTTTGAGGCCCACAGGTCTCTGCCAGATTTCACTGAAACATAGCGGCACAGACAGCACAAATGTCACTTCTTTAGGAAATAAAAAGGCACAAATTAAGAGACAGAGCCAGGCTGGCAAACCCTGGTGAATCCCCGTGGTGAAGGAGGTATGAGGATGTGCTGCACCTTTCCCTCGGAGGGGAAATGCTCATTACTCACATCTCTCGTGCGAGAGCCGCTGATGAATTCCGATTCCTTTTTTCATACGCTATATTCTAAGGGATACTTACTTCTTTTCCTACAAATGGGTAACGCTGATGCCACACATCCAGCACAGCATTGCTCAGGAGAGGTCCAGTCACATTTCACAAGGCAGAAACCAGCTGTTTGCAGCCACAGTTGTTAACCCACGTTCTTACTTCACACTATGTTTACTTATAAGGACATTTATAATCCTGTTTTCTACTATCTTGTCCTGAAAAGAGAAGAATTATGTGAGTTTTAATTTGTATGATTTTATTAATTTCATAAAAATATATCTGCTTTGTTTTTCACCAGTGATAATTTGGCTCTGCTAGAGTTAAACCACAGTAATACGTACTTCTGTGCTGGAGTAAAGTTAGAGACAATTTTGGACAAAGGGGCCTCTTTGTAGCTGCCTTTGAGATTAACATTCTGGAATGGGCAGTTGTTTCTTTTAAAAAACAATCGTTTATCTTAGGCACCCAAAACCATCACTTATTGTGCTAGATGTAAGGTCATGGGTTTTATTTTGACAAATTTAAAAGACCCAGTGCAACTCTGAAGCCTGAAGTGGAAAAAAGGTCTTTTATATTCTTTCCCTCAGGAACAGAGTTATGTTGAGAATGTGTGAGCAGATAATAGCCATATTCAAAACTTCAGGCCAGATGTCTCCAAAATCATAGTATCACTCAAATTAGTTAAAGCATAAACAAACATTTGTGACTGACGTAGCTACTTCAAATAGGCTAATGCCTCAGTCAACCTTACTCATTTTGGAACAGACTGAGAGAAGGCAGAATCAAAATGAAGAAATTACTTATGCTTGTCTTCTTTTTGGTCCTCATGACCACTTTTACAGGTAGGAGTTTATATAAAACAAACCTGCATATGTACGTAGAGCTGCAGATCATATTATAATAGTATTAGTTTGACAACCTTGTGTTTTAGTGTCTTCATATATCATTGTTAATACTTCACTGTTTTCATATTGCAGGCTTTCCATAACTTGATTTTTAACAATAATGCTATTGTATTATATATTTTACTCTCTCCATTACCACACTGTAGTAATTTATTCTCAAACCAATAAGTTTTATTTGATGAGCTTACTATTTTAATATTATTTTACCAAGGTCCTGCAAGCTGAATGTTCAATCTCCCCTTTGCAACAAATGTCTAACACATTACTTTGAAAAATAATCCTAAAAAGTAAAGCAACACAGAAAAGAGCAAAGAATTGGAAGAGTTACTAATGTCAGTAGTTAGATGGTGCTGTTATATTTTCTCATTTTAGAAAGTAACATGAATACGTAGAATTTGCTTCATACTGGTAGAACTATAGAAAGCACAAGTATAAAAATGGTTTAAAATTCCAACCATATCTCCTGGAATGCAATATCCCCTGAGAAGGAGCTGTAATGAAAGAACACTTTGTATATAGACAAAAATCAGGTTTGGAGACATTTCATTTTACAACTGACAGATAAAATATTAACTTTTTGGTAGTTTCAGAACTAATTTCTGCTTTTCTGTCTTTAGACACTTCACCGATTTTGAGTGAAAAAGATGCCAAACAGATTCTGAGAACTCGTCGTGAAGACAGACCGAGAAAAGCTGGTTTCCCTGATGAGCCAATGAGGGTGATTTACAATATTTATTTTTAAATTACATCGATTAAAAAACCCCAACAAATTCAAACACCCAAAACCCCCAAACATTTGTGCTTAGTATTAAATTTCTATAGATGTAATTCCAAGCAATAGGTTATGAGTATCACCCTTTTAAGCAGCTGAGTTCTTCCTTAAAATATTAAAACACCTCTTTACATTCTTTCAGTTACTGTTAAGTAGCATTCTGTAAGTGCTGAATATTGCTCAGGAAATATATGTTTAAAGAACATGGAAATTATTAATCACAGTTCAAAAATGCCGATTAAATTGTTGAAAATAAAGTGGCTTTTCATTTATAGAAATGTGGATTTCATCAGGTTGTTCCTGAAAAACTAAATAACAGGAAATGTCTTCTGCTTACAGCACACTCTGCACTCAAGGCAGAAAGGAGATGTAGGTGTCAGTGGTCAGTGTGGAGATCAAGGTAGTTCTGAACTAGCTTTTAAAACCCCTTACTTTCATTCACTTATTTATGAATGCTAGAGATAGGATGGTTTGTTATGAAGTTGTAGACATTTTTAGTTCCTAGCTTAATGCAACAGTATTGTTTTTGCCTGCAGTATTTACATTTATTTATTTTTAAACCATATTATAACAAAAGGAAAAGTAACAGAATTAAGGAACCTTCTGTTTTATTTGCTTTGACAGGATGTAACATATAATTCTGCATTTCTCAAGAGGTACTTAAGGTATTTTGAAATTACTGCCTATTTCTTTCCAAAGTAAATAAACTGTGCTAAAATTACATGGTTCTGAAGAGGCAAAAGCCACAGAAGCTAGAAGTCACACAATAGATTGTGCAAGTATGATGGATACAGGGGGCTGAGTTTAGCAAGGTGCTGAACACTCCTGAACTCTGTAGGACAGGTACCTGGCAGGACTGTGGAAACAGCTAGTGGTTCTCCATTTCTAATGGTTATTGTAAACCAGCCGAAAAGAATCCACCTGGCTGCCCTGGCTGGCCGTATGGCACTCCCGATGTACACACTTCTTTGTCCAATATGACGGCCACAACAAATCAAAGCTGTCACAAGAATATTGTACCATGCTTGTTAACAATCTTGTACAATGAAGAGTGTACAACAAAGCCAAAAACCAGAAGGCATGGGCGTCACTGCTGCCCACAACATTCAGGATTGGGTTGATCTCTAACTTGTTGTTAAATAAGCTCTGTAGTTTTTGAAAATCAACAGGAATAAAGTTCCCATCTATGCTTATGCTTAATATACAAACATGATTATATAATATATAGCATATATTAAATACAAAAATAAATAAAACAATAGATAAGTAGGGTTGAGTTAAATCCTGTATTACAGGAAGTTACATGCATATCTATGACGCTCTTAGTCATACGGTTTAGTTTTAGGTAGTCCTGTGAGGAGCAGGGAGTTGGACTCAGTGATCCTTATGGGTCCCTCCCAACTTGAGATATTCTATGAGTCTAGGTGTGGAGTAGAGGGCTAAAGAAGTGTTTGACCTCTGCTGCTCTGTCCTCGCCAGTTTCCATCCTACCACAATTAGTGGCACTTTGTTGAAAAATTCCAACCTTCTTTTATATCTTTTTTTTTTCTTCTATACAGCAATGGTTAATGGTTTCTGTAAGAAAACCCAAACAGAAGAGTATTTGTTTTTCTCACTAAATGTCAAGGTTTTCAGTAGAAAAAGAAATATCTTCTGATAAAATACTATCCCCCCTGCCATGTGGAACATGGAGATTTTCCCTTGTGAATGAAGGTGCATGGCTGCTGTATCCCTGTGCACAGTTCTACCACTAGCTCAAGGAGAAAAACTGATTTTGTATGGATTCTTTGTAGCAGAATGAAATGAATGCTGGTATGAACCAACCTCTGTTCATCTATTTTAAGTAAAAGCTGTTTGTATTAGGCCAGATCATGCTGAGCTGGAGAATTTAATTTGCAATTATTTGTGACACTGTTTGACTTCCATGATGCTGTTTCAGTCAAAAAGCCTGTTCAGTTACAGACAGCAAGATCTGCCATCTTTGATTATTTTAAAAATGTCATTTATGTTTTCAATATGTTTTAATCTTACTTTGACTGAGACCCTGCTTTCTATTGTGTGGCGTCTTCTCAGTCGTGCAGTTCTGTTCTCTGCAAGTTGATAACGCAGGCTCACAGAGGGATTTGAGCCAAGTCTCCCTGTGCTGCGAGGACAGAAAGCACAGTAAAAGGCAGGATGTGAGTGCTTCCTGCTGGCACCCAGTGTACCAACCCTCTGGTCAGCACAAAGAGCAGAGAATGGGATGACAGCAGGAGTACTTGGCCAGTGTAAAGACTTTATACTACAGCTTCCATTACTAAAATGCCTAGTGTGCAAAGCCATGGGGGTATATTTTGAAAAACTATATAGTTGTGGTGGTTTCACTTGGCAAGTGCTTAGCTAGCAGCCAAACACAGCTGTTCACTCAGTCCCCTCCCCAGGGAATAGGGGAGAGAATTGAGGGGCAAGGGTAAAGAGACTCATAGGTTTAGATAAGAACAATTTAATAATTGAAGTAAAATAAAACTTTAATAATAATAATAAAATATGCAAATGAGTGATAATAGCGCAATTGCTCACCACCCACCAACCAAGCCAGGTCTGTTCCCAGATAACGATTCTGGAGGAGCAACAATCCTGAACCAAAACTGCAATCCTGGGAGAGCCAGAGCCCGAGCGAAAGCCAGAGAGAGCAAGAGAGGAAGAGCCCCTCATGAATATCATGAAGCCCATGGGGGACAGGAGATGGAATAGCCCCTTGGCAGAGCCAAATTCCAATTTAGCTTATTAATTTAAATATTCCTCGCCCCCTTAGATCTTGCACTCACAGTATAACAAAACATGAAGTCCTTCAACTTCCAGTGACAAAAATGAAAACATTGGTATGTTACCAACATTTTTCTAATAACAAATCCCAGCTGAAACCAAACCCCGGCTACTAAACAGAAACCCAGCTCTGTTTCTGCTAAAACCCAAGAGATCAGTTTTCACAAAGCTGATGAGCCCACATGCACTGGGACTGTAACTTTTTAAAAGTAAATTTTGTTCCTGATGTAGGCCAGGTTTTTGGTACACAGCTCACTTTAGTTTGATAACTTGTTGCTTACATCAAAAACCCATAAATTACTATGGGAAATCCACATTGTTTTATGTAACACAAAGACCAATCAGCACTGATGTATGCTACTACTAGAACCCTTCAGAGTACTGCCACATGATCCTTTAAGGGGTTAAGGTTTTCTAATCAGTAGGAATCAATTTTCAAAAGAGGCTACAACAAGACCTATCTGTGAGAATCCTTCTGTACCCTCAGGACCAACAGAGGCTTCTGTGTTGACTTGCAAATAAGAAACGTGTATGCAGAATTCCTAATTTATTAATACTGTTGTAAAATTCTTGCTGAACACTTTTACTAATCTGGATGATGATGCCATTCATTAAATACTGCTAGGGTGGGGCAAGCTGACTAGCAACACCATTTCACTATATTTGATAATTTTAAGGGGTAAATTAATTGCTCATATATAAGCTATAAAATTCTCCTGGTTCATTGGCCTGACATTAGACTTGAATGATTACATAATTATATTACTTTTTCTTTTTTTTTTAAAACAGGAATATATGCTTTACCTCCAGCACTTGGAGCAGAGATCAGAAGAACAATTCCTTGAACACTGGTTGAATCCACATTGCTTCCCACACTGCAACAGGGATTTAGTGCATCCAGTCTAATGGTTTTGCCTACCCTGCAATGGGTATATATATTTATATATATTTATTTTACAGTGCATATTTCTTTCTTCATAATAAAAGGCAGAGCCACAAACTGGAAGAGGAGAGAATAACCAACAGCTGGAGGAAGTACCTTGTGGTGAAAGGTGTCTGGCACCAGAGCAGTAGCAGGGATCACAAGTGTCCTAGGCATCAACAGTGGCACTCTAGTTCTGTTCCTGTTAATAAAACATTTGGTTATGCATTGCTCTGCTACATAGACAGAAGATGTGACTGCACGACATTCTTATTAATGTTGCTTCAGATTGCTCCTGTTTCTTTCCTGCCTGTTTGCGCTCCTTTTCCAACTCATCTGTTTAAGTCTTGTACCGGTGCACTTTGCTCTCAGTAGGACTGTGGCAGGATTAAACTCTCAGTTGTCATCCTTGAGCTATTTAAGATGTGGTCTGACCTACTAGCAGTTGAGCCTGTTCTGCGGTATCTCAGCTGTAATAATTTGCTAGCTGCTGATTTTGTAAATGGAATTCACTATTTAGTACACATGCTGATAAAGATTAACACAGAATATTTTCACAGAGCTTGCATGGATTATTAGTTCTGTTTATGATTTTCATCATCAATGTAATAGCATCATTTGCTTTATTGCCTCTGTTTATCATATGCATTAGAGTTCAATGGGAAAATATACTCCAAAGCACAGCTCATAAACCAGGCACTACTCACAAGCCAATCAGTGACAAAATGACACATCGCAAGAGTGCTCCATGCACATTAGGTTTGTGATATGGTCAGCCTTTTTTTCCTTGTATTTTGTATGCAGTTGTATCAACTTATCACTACATTTAAAAAATGTGATATTTTGAGGTAAGGGACATATAGGATTGTAAAATATATATATATTAATCATAAACTCTTCCAACTACCCAATAGCCATTTGTGATGCCAAAAAAAAAAGAAGATATACTCACATCTGTATATTTTTATAACAGGATAAGCCTTTCTGCTTACGTTCTTTAAACAGATATCCCTTTTGTCAGCAGGGATAAATTCGAATCATCACTATAATAACAATGCTATATCACTCACAGTTAACTTTTTAACATAAAAATTGCAGATTTAGCTCCATACTTTCAAAAGCATTTAAGCACTAGAATACAGAGATGGTGTCTGTCATGGCTGATCTGTTTCAAAAGATAGAAAGTTCATCTGCTTAAAATTCTGCTAGGCATTTATTTGTACCTGTAGGTATCTAAACACCTTTAAAAATCTTGATGTGGGGGTCAAATTCAATGGAGCTGTGCTAATCAATTATAAGCCAAAGGTCTGAAACTGATTTCAAAACAAAAACATAAAATTCCCAAACCTTAGCCCTAGGAGGTAAGTTAGCAGTTTTCAGAAACATTTTCCAGCTGAGACGCAGTTGAGAGCTGGCTCAGTTCTACCCAGCTCACAGGCTATTGTGGAGTGTTAATGTTAGAACAGTGCTTAAATGACTTGAAGCCCTTTGTATCATAGAATCATAGAATCACAGAATGG
>NW_010288757.1:0-23695 GCF_000700745.2 Antrostomus carolinensis | reverse complement strand
CCTCCGCTCTGAGCTGCCTGCGGGGCCCGGCTCGAGGGGGCTTTCACCGACCCGAGAGCCGGGGGTTGACGGAGACGCGAGCTGCCTGGCAGGGAGGGAGCACGGCGGAGTGGACCGCGGGGAACAAAGCGGCGCAGGGCATATGCTTTTTAAGTAGTTTCGTTATTTTAATTTCCGGGGTGTGGGGAAGGGAAGAGAAGAGAGGGATGGCTGGTTAACTGCAAATACCTGTGTTTAGTTATGTATAGGAAAAAACCCCACCTATATATATTAATTTGCTCTTGGAATCACGTTCCTATTCTCATGGCTCAGCAGTGGAAAAGATAAAGGCAGTGTTTGTCATACAGGTAAGGTAGAGCTACAGTCAAGACTGCAAAATGGTTTCCTTGAGTACCCTCCTTAGCTGTAGTGCTTGGACAGATTTTGCACAGCAATTATTTCTTACTTATTTCTGTGTGGATTATTAGCCTCACCAAAGAGCTAGGACAAGCAGCAAAAGCTTAGAGACAGACTAGCATACACAGTGTTTCTGAGAATAGGTGTCAGGAAAGGGAGAAAGGGGAAGATTCTGCTGTATTTAAGGCCAAATGACAAGTTACATCCTACATGAAGTCATTTACAGCCAAGCATTGTTCTAATGTGCCTGATGCTTCAGGCTTCCTCTTAGTGCTGGGTGATGAATAGCAAACTGAGCAAGCATATTAAACATGCATAATCAAGCTGAAAGTGTTCTTAACTGCTTGTCTGTGTAGTAGCTGCTGTTGTCAAAGGATTGGTGACGACTCCTCAGCTATCAGAAGACTATGTTTTACCCTAGACAGAGCAGGCTGCAGCTGTACTTTTTTTTTCCCCCCCTATTGGTAATACAGGTTGAGTTACAATTTCTCAGAGTGGCACGGGAAAGGGGAAGCTGGCAAAAGGGAAACTCAGCATTTCTCTCAGGTGTAAATAGTGAGAAAAGTTGAACCTAGGAGACTGCATGCAGCCAGACCAAGAACTTGCACAGCTTCTATGCTGATTTTGACAAGAAACTGAAGAACCAAACTAAGATTTAAAAATTGCTTCCTTTAGAAAAGCAAATGCAGCCTGGTTAGCATACTCTTACCACTTCTACCCTGCACCAGGGAAGAACTGCTTTGTGCACAAGGTATTCCCTGCTCCCCGTGTTACTGTATCATGTATTAAACCAGAAAAAGATCCAGAAAGGCAATTGCTAGGATCAGTAAGGCAGGTGTTTAAAAGCAAATTGACGAGACTCACACCAGTTCCCATGTTATTAAAGATTCTCCAGTTTGGATAGAAATTTAGTACTTCTCATTTTTCATTGAATTGACTTCTTTTTGTACTAATAATTTTAAGGTTCACATCTGTAATTAATTTGCAGGAAAGCATGCATTCAATTTTTCTTATTTGGGCTGCAGTTTAACAGTTTTGGTGCTTTACTGTAATAAAAAGAAGTTGAATAGATTGGGTACCATCTCACAGTCATCGCACATCCAAAAACTCTCCTTCCAATGAGCACCTTGGACGTGCAGGGGCATAACATCAGGCCCTTAAAAAGTACCCTTTTAGGAATTAACAACTATAATAGCACATAACTGTAAAATTAAAAATCAATTTGTGCGTATGACTATGAAAGACAAGCTCCCCTCCTCGTCAGTAGAATTAAAAGGTTTCCTGACACAGCTCCTCCCTACCTCTGCCTTTTAGTCTCAGCACCACAGAACCCTCAGAGCATGTGACCAGCTATGTGTGATTTAAGCTATGCTATTGAATTTTTTCCACAGGGTACAATTACTTCAGAGTGACAAGTCAACCATTTTGATTTTAACAGATCCAGCTCTGTTTAGTGATGGTAACCATAGCATACACAGCCTAACCCAGTCTGAATGTCTCACTGTGGCAGTTTGCTTCTAATTTAAAAGTACACTGTTAAATCTTAAAATAGGCTCTCATTTTTGGGTAGGAATGAAAGAATCTTAATACCAGAAAGACACTGTAGACATTTCAGTTGTGTATTTTCAGTTGCTGTTGCCTGCAACAGCCGTTGAGAAACCACTCAAATATTAGAAGAGCTAAGCAGCCTGCTCTGACCACACCCCTACACTGCCATAATTCATAAACTGAGCTGCTGTGCTTGCTGCCACATTCATATTTTTACCTGGTCAGTTAGGACAAAGACAAAGCTGCTTTGTGCTAATGACACTAGTGCAGCATGCTTTTAATAGAGCCAATGATCTGGTCTTCCCAAAATATTTTAAAAAGGACACTTCTGTTACCCCAACACTGTTTATGCTGAAGGCTATTGCAAAGAGAATATTTATGCTAATTACTTAACATGTCAGCTTGGGCAATAAATGATCAATATTTTTCCAATGTAGGATCCACTGCAACTTTCCCCGTCTAGCTATTACGCATTCAGCACAGTACAATAAATCTCAAGTTGCAATCTCTTTGTGGAAATGTTTATTTTAACTTCTATAGTAGACTGCTGAAGTAATGGAAATGTTTCCATTACACTTAAATAAAAGTCTATTTTTCAACAACACTTGCACAAAAAACTGGCCTGGAAATATTTTTAACATTAGAGCCATTGTTATGATCACACTATACAGCAATGCAGTAAGGTTTATTTTGGGGGTTTGTTTTTTTTTTTTGTTTGTTTGTTTTTTTAAGATTAAAAAAATCCTTAGAAGAACAATCTGTACAAAAATTATATTGTTAAAAATCAACATGTGCTATTGAAAAGCAGACTAGTGCTTCTTTACTGCTAGCTGTATGAGGGAGAGTGACAAGACATATGCCTTTATGAAAAAGAACCAAAGTACCCTGAATTACTAAAAAAAAAAATCTTTTAATATGCTTTTCTGTTCCCTGGATTGTACCTGAGATAGCCTATGCATTTTCTACAATTCTAAAAAGCAAAAAAAAAAAAATTATGTACTGTATAGTAGCAATTTTCTGCTTGAATTTTAGCAATGCTTAGTATTAAATATAACTAGATTTTACTTATCCCCATAAATGTCTGTAAATTTTTAGTATGATACTCCCAAGTCTACCCTTCAAAGGGCTGCTTCCTCTCACAAGAGAGGGCTTGCTGACTTAAAAGGAGCCATACCAGTGACTCGCTTCAAGTAGCAAGTAATAGTCTCAGTAATTTTTGAAGGTATAGCTCCTAACTTGCTAATATTTCACTATAGATTTTAAGCATTTGTAGTAAGTTCTCTGTAACACTCAGGGGTAAACAGAAGAAAATTGTAGCCACTCTCCAAGCATGATTGCTATAATAATGTACTTTTATGTATCGCAGGTCAAACTCACTATAAAGTCTGGGAAAATGTTAGACTACGGTTGAATTGTGCCATTGTTGTAAAAAGGAACAGTACATAATTTGAGCCGACAAAGATTTGTGCAGAAATATTCACTTCCTTTTAATTTTGTGTTGAACAACTAGTTTCTGAGAAACGTGTAGTTTGGGGACAGTACCTATGTAGACTTGCAACAAATACAAGATATTCCTGCTTGACTAAGTTCTACTCTGTTTCTAGTGCTTGGGATGGGGGTAAGAAGAGGAGGAAGATGGGACAGAGGGCAAGCCCTGCACACAAGGTTGTATTTATCCACTGGGAAGTCACCAGATTCTGGCAGTTCCTGACTGAGTCGTGCAAGTACTGCCCTTTGATGGCTACACTGCCAGGGTCACTCAGTTTTTATTCGAAACACAGGCAGAATTCTGCCATATCTTAAGGGAGTGACCAGCAATCATCCTCTTAAGTCAAAGCAGGAACAAGCCACTTCACGATTATAGAGAAATCTCAGTGAAGGTGAGGGAGACCGAGAAATCTCTCAGTCTTGAATCTTGTGCTACAAGTGTGAGGTTCACCAAATATATTGAAAGCGCTCTGTGTGTGTGAGCTGACCCTAGTCTCCTCAATGGGAGGGGATGCCTGGGCAGCATGCCTGCTGTTCTGTCTGTGTGACAGTTATTCTCTCTGGCTGCTGGCCTACTGGGCCTCAGGTTAAATGCTACCTTGTAGTTTGTATTCTTCACTCACCTGCTGTTCTCCAGGTAGCATAGTCCAGGTGTGCCTGGACTGGCATTTGTTCATAAGAACTGCACAAAAGCACTTATTCTGTCATTCTTCAGGTTTCTTTTTTTCCTTTTTTTGCAACTTGTCTGAGGATACTATCAAAAAGTTAGGTTTTTGGGTTTTTTTTTGTTTCAGTGTTTGTTTGGTTTTTTTAAACTGCTTGCTTCTTGTCTTAAAGAAAAAATGCAACTTGACAAAATTTGCAAGTACAGCCATCTTAGGTATTCCATATGAAACACACAGGACCAAAATCTTTAAGATTTCTGAAACAGCCAGAATTTCCATTATCTTAAGATGGTTATATAGTTGTCTTTAGATTTGGATCCAAGATATTTCAGACATTATAACAGAAGAGTCATCTATGCAGTATTCCAGTCCTAAGAAGTTTATCCTCTGCCTGTCCACTTAGCTTTATGCCTGCAGATAGGGACTACTCTTGCTTACTTCTGCAGGTAAAGAGCAGCTCTGGTGACACAGTTTGGGATCTTTGCTTTGGAAGTATATTAAAATTTCAGCATGGCAAAGACAGAGTGGATAAACATTAAACTGGCATCCTAAAAATATAGGCAATGATTCTTAAAGGTGCCCTTTGTTAACGTTCCCACAGCATCTGTTGAAACTTGCACTTTAGAAACTGGCACGTGACCTACGACAGAGCTCAGCTACAGAATTAGAACAAGATTTAACAAGTCTGGTCACTTTTGATGTCATTCAAAATGAATATTCTTCAGATAATCAAGAGGATGTTTACTCCAGAAATATGTTACCAGAAAATGGGTTACAATTAGACAACACAAGCTGAGAGGTTCTGATTTAAATACAAAGTACATCAAGGCTTAGGCTGACATCACTGTGTCATGGGAAGAGCAGCACAAGGTGCATTGAGTTCAGAGAGTGTGTTCTAGGCATAGTTCTGGGTAGCTGAATGCTGTCTTAAAGAATACATTAAGAAAAAAGTTTAACATGTGTTTACTGTACAATCGCACTGCTCCCCACTCCCTTGCTTGCTTAGAGGCATCAACTTGAACAGGATTCTATTACTGTTACATGATTTTAAAGTTTAACCCCACACAGCTCCTTAAATCTGAAAGCTGAGATAATAAATGCAAGACAAGTGTTTTCTCTGTGGCACTTAAGAATTCTGTCAACTACTGTAACTCAAGCACAATCTATTTCAGTATTAACAATAGCAAAAATAACCTCTGAAGTGACAAGACATATCTGCCAATCAAAAGTAAATGAGCTTTTACTATATTTTAAAAACTCAAGGAGAAGAGAGAGAATCACAGGATTCCATCTGTCCCTCTTTGACTATTTCTAAACAAGTTAATATTTGATTAACAGTTTTGCTTCAACACAGGTTTTAGGGGTTTTTTTATTCACTTTTAAGCAGGATGTCTTGTCCTCTCTGCCAAAAGAGGATTTAAATAGTCACTCTTTACTCCCTTCACTTACTCAAACATTGACAAAGCCATGTTGGAAAAATGGGTAAAAATCCACAGACTCCCTTAGGGTAACTGCAAAGAGGCCAGTGGAAAGATTAATGATCAGTTGCCACAGGAAGTTGTGCAGCTTTGTTTTCTTTCTTTAATAAGCAGTTACTGGATAGAGAAAAGGCAGAGTTTAACCCTGCCTCGGAAGAGATAATATTATTTTAAAAAAATTAGCAGTTATCAGTTGAGGTGCTGTAGCTTTTATACAGGCTACTCCACCCTCCCACATGGCTACTGAACTGTCTGTCACTGATATTGAAAACAATGAGAAATTCTGGCTCTGAGAAATGACAAGTGAAGTGAAGATACGTTAGTGAGTGTGCCTTGAAACACTTCAAATATTACAGACTGGAAGAAAAACTAATCAGTTCCTGACTCCTCAGCACAGTTTACCTCTGTGAAATCAGTACTGCCATATAGATGAGAGATCAGAGTTTCATACCTTTTTCTATAGAAGTGCTTCATCCAGCTCAAAGCTGAACTCCACTGATGATCCTACCAGCACAAGACAGGGAGAGTCTAGAAAACACAACACAGACCAGAGTGTCTTATCCAAGCTAAAGAACTGGCAGAGACCAATGGAGAAAGATAAGAATCTTGTTAATTTTATTATTTCTGTGTGGGCTGGGATATGTTAGTAAATCTATTCAAAGGGTAGAGAGAAGTTTGTGTTCTCTTGTTGCCATGAGTGAGAGGAAAGGATAAAATCCCATGTTGGAATCCCTTAGTGAGAGAGAAATCCCTCTTTGAGAGAGAAAGAGAGGGAGGAAGAGACCCTGACAATTAGTGCCCATAATTAATTCTGAGCATAAGGACACATATTTTGCTGACACACACTGGAGATGAGGATTCTTGGTAGTCACAGAGGATGCACATACCATCACTTTTTCGTGATGAAATTTAAAGCTCTATAGAGCTTTAACTCTAAGCTACATGTACCCTTCAAACATGGCAAGACAATGGAAAAGTAAAGATGATTGTATAGTCTAAAAACAGCACTTCATTGTTTCTAGTCCTGGGGAAACTTTTCTTACTCCCACACCAAAGGTGGAAAAATTACTGAAAAAAGCCTGTCCTGATAAGGTGCAATTATGCAGATTACTCTAGTTGCTGCCAGGTTATCAGCTATATGATAAGCATTCCTTTGAAAGAACAATGTACAATGGAAATGAAGCATGAGAAGTTGGCTGCCAGACTGGCAGACCTAATTCCAATTGTATACTGCTGTAAATGGATGGGCATATCTTGAGTATAAAAGGATTTTTATTCACCAAGAAAAGGCCCTGAATTTGCCATTTCCACTTCCTTGTGAAACTATTAATTTTCAAATAACATGAGTGACAGAAATAGATAATTGCAACTTTTTTAAAAGCCAGCCTTCTGATCACTTCTCAGAACCTCCAGCTTTAGCCCAATAATCTCCTCTTTATGCCTTCCAAAGCAAAACAGCATTGCATCCAAGATACATAAGGTCAAAAGCTACAGGCACAGCTACATCTTTATTGAACATAGAAATCTTTACTGAAAGTTTCTGTAACACACAGTACACAGGCTGCTGATGCACACATCTAATTACATTAGTTTACATTTTGGTTTTGCAAGAAAAGGCTGTGGAACACAAGATTTTAATTTATAGTTGCAGAACACTACCTTACCGGATCACTAGGTCAGCCAGAAATAAGTATTCCTTAACACATTCTCTGTTTTGACTTTCCAAGACAGTCTGCACAAGTAACTTACAACAAATATGAAGAGTTCATCTCTGCCAGCTGATATGATGGTTATTTCATTGTTTCACAAGGTAACGTCCTTCAAGGTTAGTTTATACATTAACCTTGCAGATTTTGCACACTAAACTTTCTCAGAAAGAAAGCCTAGTACTAACAGAAACAAAGACCCCACATAGGCTTCCATTCAGGTCAATCATTCTCCTCAGGTCTTAATGCTTTTGACTATTATTTTTCCCCACTATTTTCTCTCACACAAACAAGTTTCAAGTGTCACACCAAAAAGGGGAAAAAGGATTTTTAATTTTAGTTATTGTAAATAACTACTTCTATTACACCCATTCACTCCTTCACCTGGTGGCCTGCCAGCAGCTACCTACAATTCTTAGAAAGGTTTCCATAACATATCCACAAAAAAAAGCTTTCCTTTATGCAATCTCAGTTTCAAATGTATATATTTATTTCCCATAGAAGCTAGGAAAATCCTGACAGATGGAAGAACCAGTAAACAGCTTCAGCCCTGGAAAGGCTGCATATCAACTCCATGTCAAGCAGAGATTACAGCTCTAATTTCATAATCTGCCTCTGAAGAGCTACTTCCGACAATGCTGCAGGGCCCAGCTCCAGATTTCTCCATTCAGAACTTACCTATATGCAGACTTTATGTCTGTGCCACAACACAAGTTATATCATATGATATGATATTATTCATTTTTACAGAATATGGAAAGTTACTTAATTTAACTTCTTATTGAATCCATTATAAGTAAAGGGAACAGCCTGCCTTGTTTTATAAAGTATTAAAACAATTAATAAGCTCTACACAGTGATGTTTTTATTACTTTAGGATGTTGTAGATGAGCATGTCTTGGCAACTGGAAGTGTGGCTTATTCGGATAGCTTTCATAAAATGTAAATCTATTTAATTAGAATACAATGTGAAAACTACGATGAAGCTAAAGCCTCTGTATTTTTCATGATGGAAAGATTTTATTAGCCTAATGCAAAAGTTTTTATTCACTTCACACTTCCTTAACCTTAATTAGTTCAAATTTTGACTGGTCTGTTAGCAGAAATTCTCTTTGGTAACTGAGATTATTTAAAGCACAAAATTTTGAAATCTTGTGAGACCTAATGATTCCCCCCCCCCAGCAGAGGATGCTAAGTAGCAGCTAGCTCCTCCTGGCCTAGCATGTGAGTGTATTTTGTCTGCTCTTAAAATATCCTTCCAATCACATTCTGGTGAATAGTTTTGTTCTTCTCTAGCGAGTTTACTTGTTATTTCCAGCAGAGTAAATTAACATAAGGCAGTGTGTTCACCTAACAATGCTGACATTTCTTCATATTAGCAGAATAATGCTTAGTTTGAACCCAGGCTACAGAGGGTACTACATCCTAGTAACAAGGAGGAGTGAAGAGAAGTTGTAGGTCACCAGCTTCTGTCTGCAGCTTTCTTGGGTTCGATTACTTCCTCTTTCTAGCATAAGATATCTGCAGCTTCACTTAATGAGAGGAAAAGTTTATTAGTTACCAGTTCACAGTTTCTGACTTCTGCACATTTTCAAATTCATCTGCCTCTCATGGTCATACTTTATCACAAGTCTTGTCAGGACCACACTGAAGGACCTCACTTAACAGCATTTTGGAGACAGCTTCTGCAGCCTCAAATACTAGCACTGTGCCACCTTCCTATTGGAAGTAATGTCCTAGGGGCAGGAAGTTGACTTGCTTGAGAGAAAGACAGAAAAGAAATTAATTTACACTCTCAATCTTTTCTATGCTGCCGTCTTACTTCACTGTTTTCATTTTCTGCACAAGGACTGCACAAAAAAATATCTGGGCAACACCAAAAAGACACTGTGTAACTTTTAGTAAGACTATAAGCTTTTCTATACCACTATAATTATTATACCAGCATTAATTCTATTACCAATATAGGAATACAACTTTAACTTCCTAGCCTAGAACAGACTGATCTATTACAAACACACCTTTACCAGTGTGACAGCATCACAATAGAAGAAGACCTGTTTCAGCTGCAGTGGTTTAATTTGGAAGTGAACCTTCCCTGCCCAGACAGTCCCTCACTAGAGGTATTAAACAACAGGTCTAAATTTACCCTAGAGGTTGTAAGTACAGTGGGGAAATAAAATCCAGCTTACTAATTATTAGTTACTGCTGTAAGTACACTCAATTTTCTTTATCATTAAGAAAAAACACATGAAAAAAGCCTTAGAAGATGACAACAGTAACATCTAACATGCAAATCAGTGTCCCAGGAGTTTTAATCTCCTGGGGCCTTCTTCATGAGGACAGCTGCCAGCTACAGATGCTTGGCTGACTAATTGGCACTAGCAATAAATAATATTTGAATTTGTCCAGGAAAGAAGCAGAGAGTCTGAAAAAGGCTTATCAACATACATTAAAAAAAAATGTGACATGCTTCTATCTTTATTGAAATTACTATCTGTGTGATTCATTTCTACCCCTGAAAATTGCAGTAACACCAAATAGTGGTTTATAATGCTCCAGACACCATCTAAATGAACCTCAGCTATTGGCAGATTATAAAGCAGTTATGGTGTACAAAAATAAAACAAACTGCTACTGTAATAAGAGATACTATACACTGAGGGTTTCATAAAGCAATTTTGTATCCAGGTCTGACCAGCTTACAAGCAAATAGAACTTTTCATCAAAAAGACTGCTAGATTGTTTAGCAATACGCCAGCCCCTGAGCTACAACACAATCTATACTATCTGTAACACTGATCCTGCTACAAAGAAGTTGTTCTGTAACTTCTTGACAAAATATATAAATCTGATGTTTCTCGGGAGCTATTACCTGACTTATGTAATATCTGAAAGTATTTAGATGCCTCTTTCAGAGATTTTAAAGAATAGAGTGATTGGGAAACAACAAAGAGAACTGGATTAGACTTCTCTTGCATTCAGACATGTACTTTCCAGACAGAATTCAGGGGCAAGCTAGGTTGTCAAATTGAAGAAAGCTACTCTAAAAATTCCAGGAAAATAAATGAAGTGACAAACAAGTTGTGAAAGAACCTGAAAAAAGGAGGCGGCTGAAGAAAACAACTGTAAGTGCCAAAGACTGAATAGAAAGGATTGAAATATAGTATATTTGTGTGCAGTAACAATTGTTTTAAAAGCTTCTGAATAAAAAATTAACAGCTGATAGTGTACTCACTAGGACTTGCATCCAGTCTGAGAAGAGCTGTTGAGATAGTGAGTGAGCCAGCAAGACAGATGGCTGGTGAAGACACTGCAAGAGCTAGAACATTCAGTAGAGAGGAAAAACAACAGCTATACTCATGAAGGAACTGCTGCCAAGTACATAGGTGAAGTGAGAGGAATCATGCAGTTTCAACAATTTCTATAAAAATGTGGACAATGTGCTGAACTGCAGGCAATGCATTAGGCCCCAAGCCTGACAGTTCAGCATTGGTGCAGAAGCAGAGACAATGGAATGATTAAAAGGTTAAGTGTTACCTGAAAAAACAGCAGCAAATAGATCAAAGACGTAGAAGTGATTTTACAAGTGAGTACAGAAAATGCTCAACAGACATAAGCACTGAAAAGATAAATCTATCCCCTAGAATTCACCTGGAAAAAGCTAACTCTTGGTATTCAATAAGAAAAACTGTCATAAGCTAAGAATTGTGAACTCCTCCCCCAAAATTTCAAGTCTGTCTACTAATAAGAAAATAGTTTCCACAAACCTTATGTTTCTCACAGCTACAGATTTACTATCAGTAAGATTCCAGACATTAATAACAGTCAACTATAATACCTATATCTTCAGACCCACTTAAAATTTGCAATCAAGTTTCCACATGCTTTCAAATACTTTAAATACAACTCACTTCTCTTCACATTTACAAAAAAAAAAAAACCCTGGAAAATCTGGCCATAACCTATTATTGGAAATAGAGTGAATTAAATATACAGGGGATGGAGGTTGCAGGAAGAACAAGTCTGAGAACTGATCAGCTTTGCATGCACAGGGAGGTGTCCTGAGGTCTCATAAAAGTTGATTTCAAATTTTATTAGCACTTGATGCCATCATAAGAAGCAATAGTTCTGACAAAAAAAGGAGATGTATAATAATAACCCAAATGGGCACCTAAATAAAAAAAATAGTTTCTACATTGTCTACTAATTAGCTAATTTACTTTTTCTTACTACTTTTCCAGCCCATTACTGCTGCCAGCCATTAAGAACAAGAAGAAAACTGCATCCTTCTTTTGAGTTCTGTGACGGTGTTCATGTATTTAGGGTTGCACTGCTATACAGATATACACTTCAGTACATGCTGTTTTAATGAAACATGTACTGTATAATATTAAGTGTTTAAGCTGTACAGTTCAAGAGAAAAAGCGCATTGCTGAACACAGCTCTTTCAGAATTCTTTAAACTGTGCTGAGACTTTTACCTCTGCTGCAGAAGAAAAATGGCTGTGGCATGGACAAGTAAAATATTAAAAATCCTGACAAATTTCTTACAGAATAAGATTATCTTTCTGGCATTCAGAAAATTAGATTACTTTCCAAGATGCAGAAAGATTTTTAATACACAGGCCAGGCAACCTAATTAAATAAACAGTATGGGATGGCTCCAAAACATTATAGATCACACGTTAATGCAAAAGCCAACATAATTATGAAGTACCCATCCCAGACTTTTGGGTATATAAAACAGATTTAAACAAACCACTAATGTAATAATGAGTATAAAAAGCATCTTCAGAAAGACAAAAATAAGTCAGTGCAACTGACAAAAACTAATTAATATGCTTATGGTTCAGAGAAAAAAAAACCAACAATGTAAGAGTCATCATCACTAAGATTACTTAAATTTCTACTAATCAAGCTGCTTTAAAGAGGTAGGTAGTACAAGTCTTAGATAAAAAACATTCTCTCGGAAAACTGTAGAGAACTTGTGTATCAATTGGAAGCCTTTTCCATTGAGTGGAAACAGGCTCATAGAGAGCTGATGGAGTTCAACACCCATCTCCCCCACATCTACAGATATATCAGAAATTAAAACACACTTTCATGGTACTTCCCTTCTTCTTCAGGCCATCTCAGGTTTCCCTTTCCTAGCTTTTTGTTGCATTCCAGTTCTGCTGGAAGGCAGCAGCAACGAGAAGCAACAGTAAGAGCACAGGAAAGCCATTGCTGCTATAAGGAGAAGCCAGGAGGGACTAAGTAACAAAAACACCAGCAGGCTAAAGACGTAACATGAGCAGCTCTTCTACATCCCAGGGAGGATTACTACCTCTCCCATGCAGTACTCACTTAATGGAGTCAACTTCTGCCAGGCTTACGTTCAGTCCTCTGATTCTGGACCTTACATCACTTCCCAGTTTAGAAGCTGGTAGATGTGGGCTCATAGTCAGTGAGCCAGCCATGCAGCTTGGCATCAATAAAGATGGTAGGATTTATCATAATCTGTTAATACATCAGTTACAGCACCTTCTTCCTGGTTTAATAACTGTCTGTGGTGTTAAAAGTTTGTTGCAGAGCACTGGAAAGACACTGGTAAGGTAAAACAAGGCTGTTCCTCAAGAGGGCACTGACACTTTACTTGTGAAGCTAACATTAGCTACCACCAAACCAAGAGAACATTGAGAAGAATAACATACAGACTACACTCCATCTGGAGAACACCAACCGACGTTTCACACTTCACCAAAGCCAGGTACCCACCTCCGAGAAAGAGAAGAGTCTTTCTCTCGCCAAACCCCCTCACAGCTCCAACCGCCGCCATCTTGTGCGCTCCTCAGCCGTCCCACAGCGCTGCCCTCGCCTCTGGTTGGCGCTTTCCCGCCGTGTTCCCGCCTCTGCTGCCGAGCAGCCAATCAGAGCGAGGACGGCGGGAAAGCGGGTTCTCCGCTCCCGTGCCTGTGGGAGGGTGAAGGCGCCATTACAGCTCCCTCAGCGCGGGCGAGGACCGGGTCGGTTTCTGAGTGTGCTGACTCCTCAGGGGAGGTAAGCCCGGCGGGAGTAATCCAAACCGGCTCCCTTCGTTCATCTCACAGCCTTATCACGCAGAAGAAGGAAAAATTAAAAAGAGGGGAGGAAAAAAGCCTGGACGAGTGCAGAAATAGTGGCATCTGAGGGAGAAGTTGAGGGGGGCCCGGGAGGTCTGAGGGCGGCCGGTGAGCGGGAAGGTGTGGCCTGCCAGTGTGAGGCTTCCTGGGTCACCCGGCCCCTCAGAGTGTGGATTTCTGTTTGTAAAGCTCTCTCAGTTCTGCTTCTCCAGTGGCATTTTTTGGAAATTAACCCTGCTAGGCAGCATGGAGCAAAAGTGTTTCAATGGCAGTAGCTTTATTAAATAATTAAATGTTCTATTAAATAATTTGTTACTAAATAAGCGATGTTTTAATAGGGAGATTGCATAAAACGCTAAGGCTTTGTTTTTTTTGTCTGTGTGCAGATCCTTACCCAGACTGCTCTAAGCTGAGATGAAAGCAACCTGGTTACTGTTTTTGTTGAAAGGGGAGGTCTGAGGGGAGAATCAGGGCAGATGTGCCCGTTTTCAGGGGCACCTCATCTCACAAAATGTGGAGTTAGTCAAAAGGAACAACAGATGATAAGTAAATCTTAGAGGGCAATTTCTTCCTGCTGTTGAATTTACTGAAAAAAAACAAGAAAGCACAGTCTATCTACCATCCTCCAACCGCCCCCCCTTACCTGTAAGTTGGGTAAGCACTCTTGATCCTTGAGGGTAGCCTGGGGTAGAGCTCTTCCATGAGTCTCTGTATCAGATTTTACTGAGACAGTGGATTTTAAGAGCTTGGGATCAAATTGATTAACTATTCTGTGTTGTGTTTGCTCAAGGGACAGGAAGGAAACATTAAATTACACCCACTTGAAGTTACTTGCTAATGAATAATGTAATTATACGCTAGAGTATTATAACGTTTTTACATTAAGTCCCTGATGTTTTTGTTGTCACATAAGAATCATCTGTGTTTAGATAAGCTGGAATTAACATTTCTTAAAAAGTATATATTTTTAACTGGGATAAAGACAGTTTGTGTTAAGAAAATAACACGTTTAAATTATCAGGGCAGGTGGTAGCAGTAAAAAGTCAAACACTTCTACATTAGATACCATTTACATCTTTTAAAGGTAAGAGTTCCTTAACAGATGCTTGGAGTCTTCTCCTTGTAACACTGATCACAGCATGCAGAGAAGTCTGATGATTCTACTTTTACTGTGTGGCAGTTCAGGGAACTAATGGTAACTGACTTTCTAGGGTGATAATTATGAATTGGCCAAAACTATCATTTCAGTTTTACATTTGAATGTAAAAGTGTAAGCAACTACTGTACTGCTAAATTCAAATGTCCTCAAAGAATCTCCAATAGCAAAACAACTTTTATTCACATCATTGGGACAAAGAATTGTGCTGAAGGCAGAATTTTAGCATTGGTAGTCCATATTTTATATTAAAGTTCAAAGTTGTGAAAGCTTCAAAATGTATAATTCAGTTTCATTCTGCACAGCAGTTTCTTTTAGGAAGTGATTCCTGGAGTGTGTGTTAAAGCTGAGTGCTACCTTCCTAATCTGCTTAAATAACAAATGGCTATGTTCTTCTCTTCTGCAGTTATATAAATTATCAGTTATGTGAATATTCTGTTGTTGTCTTTTTTGCCCGTGTCTGTAAACTCAGTTCACTTACATATATTCAGCCTGATTTGGTTACAGGAAAAGAAAGGTGTGAGGGACTTCTGCATTTTCTTGCAGGCCAGCTGATTGTTCTGGCTCTAATCTACTGTCGTTAGCAACACCCTAGGCTGACAGTGAGGAAATGGCAAAAGGAAGAGGAGCTCGGTTCTGTTTCAGAAAGACTAATATATAAATAAAAGAGGGGCTAAACCCAAAACATGGACAGTGCCAGTAAATGTAGTAGTAGTAAGTTTTGTCATTTAAAGTAGATTTATTCAGTCTGTTCAAGGTTGCTTCTTGCCTTGCTCCTCACCTGGTAGAAATACATAGTGTCAGGAGTCCCAAAAGCTTTTGTGGCTGCAATGTTGGTTTTGAGCATATAAAAACAGATATTTTTTTAAGAGCTTGGCACCAGGTTTTCAAGTACTTGGCATCTCTAATCAGGGACAGATTTTCAAAAGAAGTAAGCACTGACTGTTCTGAGCTCTTGTGAAGATTTGTCCATTTTGATTTTGTGCCGAACTGAACTGATCTGATCTGTTGAAAATCTGGTCCCAGTAGCTAAGTATGACATTCTTAGAATGCTGTGAGGGCAGTACAAAAAAGAAAAAAAAAAGTTATACAGCAACCCCACTCAGCTCAGCACCCCAAAGCTGCCACTCAGCAAAGAGTAAGGCAGGATTGAGCTCTCCGGTATATGCAGGCAAATTATTTTCTGGGTTGAGACCAAATTTAACAGTGAGGGTAACTGTTGTTTTGCTACCTCTGTTCTGGCTTTGTGTTTATTTAAAGTATCAGCTTTGGTGAAAAGGAGGTTGCTAGTTTTAAGATTGCAAACTGTCATTCATGTTTGGAAAAGGACAGGAGTGAAATGCTTTAATTAAAATTTACTTAAGTAACCGTTAATAATATTGTGCATTCTGAGATACCACCACTGCTTCTAGAGTTATGCTGCCTTTTGATTCCCTTTCACTGTAATCAGTGGTGCAATTCCTACTGCATTTGGTTTAGCAGTGTTGAATATTAAAATAGTTGTAGTACAAATAAAATGAATGTTTTGTGCTGTGCTTGGACAGTTTAAATATGGATTTTAAATAATCCAGATTAAGCAGACTACAATACTGTAATTCTTATGCAGGAAGCATGGGATACTTGCCTATATGCTAGTGTTGCACTTAGAAAATAGCTGAGTAAACCTCAGATGAACAAATGAAAATAAACTCAAAATGGCTAAATTTAAGTTAATAACTCTCAGCAGTAAGATTCAGAGACATTCAAATAAAGGTGATAAGGGAAAAGAGATTAATTGTTGTTAAGGTAACTGCTTTACAGACTTTTCATAAAATTGAGCTGGAGACTTAAGGCGCCGTGCTGTTTCTAGCCTGACAGTGTTAGCTGGAGCAAATTCTAGACTTTTTAAAAACTTAGTAAGTTAGAATAGTACAGTGATTGTACAGATTAAAAAAACTTGCACGAAGAGAGCCCATAAACACTGTCACCACTCTGTGAGCTCCAGGTACAGATCCTTCCATTTTGGTTCAGAGCCTGCCTATGTGGTTGAATGGAGACTGTATTTAACTTGTAGCTTAGCTGTGATGAGTTGACATTATTCTGTTTGTGTCAAGTGCAAGCAAATTTAATATAAAATATTTTGATTGGGCTTTGAGAAATATTCTTGTGTTTGTTATGAGCGTGGACACAAAGTTCTGGAGGTTTTTTTTAAATGCAGAACTTGAACACTAAAATTGCAATGCATAGCCTCTGCCTACTCGCTAGCTCAGTGAAACCTATTTTCCCAGAAACATCATTGGGTCACTGTGCTTTCTCTGTCTTTTAAGATATGTACACAGTTGGCCCAGTGGTACATTCATAAAAATTGAGAAGGCATATGTTTTGTAAATCTTTCCTCTTTTATCACAAAGACTGAAGATATTCAAAATTTGTAAAAAAAAATCTTATCACAGAAGGCTAGAGAAATCTCACAGCAGGAACCAAGCCTCATTTTGGACAAAGAATATTTGATGTACTTATGATGAGACTCCAGCTCTGTTTTACATCCCTTGAATGTCCTTCTGCAAATGAAGATTTAATTTAGTGAGGCTAATACAGTGAATCTGATTCAGCTTGCACCTCAGTGACATTGTGAGCCCATTATGGCATTATTACTCTCCAATTACAGGCATGAAGGTAAGAAGTGGCCTAGTAATGAAGGGTACACACCCAGAGCAGTGTGGCAAGAATTTTAAATGAGGCAAAAGGGGAGAAAAAAAAATCTACTACACTGATATCTATGAAAAAGGCCATTTTTCATAAGGGTCTACTTTGAAAGAGGCCCCAAGAAGTGTTAGTGCTAAACATTACTGTGCCATGAACTGTTCGTCCAGGCTACAGACTGGAATTTGTCTCACACACAGATATCTACAATTTCTGTAGTTCTGTGTACTGCATAGCACTTGTACTGAAACAAGGTCAAGCTGTTTGATATCATAATGTGTATTTAGTTTGTGAGAATAACATCTAAGCTACACTTTTAAAAAAATCTAACACAGAAGCATATTTTCTGCTTTAGTGTTTAACATGCTTTCAGTTTTGCAAATCAAATATTTCGTACCAAATTATTTATTTGTACTCTAGAAAACACAAATATTTACTAGCATTGGTATAAAATCAATGTAACTGTCTTGTGTGGTTTAAGATAATAGAAAATAACTTGGTGTGCCTTTCCAAAATGTCCTTTCTCTTGTGTGAGTAGAACTGTTATGGGATCCTACAGGATGCAGTTTTCAGAGAAACTCCTGCCTGCTGTAGGATCACTTCACTGAGACTGTTCTGAATGTGCCAAACTAACAGTATTAGAGGAAGCAGAGGGGTAAAAACTGTCAAAAGGGGGCAGAGACCGTATAAATTGCATATGTAGTATCAAATGTTTTAATACTGCTTCAAAAATAGGAGTATTTCCATTCTAAAGAAAAAACAGAGACTAGTGACCAGAGGAAATGGAATAAACCTGAGTAGCAAGGAAATAATTTTTTTTTGGTACAGTAAAGAGTGAAATCTCAGAAAAATGGCAGAGGCAGTATTTCAAACTTGAGGTACTTCTGACAGAGGGAGGGATCCAGTGGAATATGAATAGTAAGACTGCTGACTGGCAAAACAGCAAGTAATAGCGAGTTTCATTTGGATACTCTTTTTGCCCTTTGTACCAATTTATCTACAAATAGTCACAAAAAGATTTCAGAGTTGCCAGTGGCAGTGTGACGTGCTGTGATACAATACAGTACTTTGGGGATGCAGATCCATGCTCGGTTTTAAGAGGATGCAAATCAGCGCTGCTGCACGCAGTTTTCAGCTGCATCAGTTCCTTGGTTTAGTTGACTCTACAGGACTGCTTGAGGTGCTAGTGTGTCAGTGCAAAGGATATGGTGAAAATGTGTCTAGCAGGAGAGCAGAAGTGCCAAGCAATCCTTTCTGGTGTCTGCCTGGGTTCACACTGGCTGAGTCAAAATTTCTGTGGAAAAATGGACTTGCACATAGTTTAGTTATTCCTTGCATTTGGTGTAGTTTATTAAATTATTACATGCCATCTTGCATTTAAATCTGTCCAGTTTTCTGCTCTGGTTTGCTTTAAAACCAGAAAAATTCACTTAAGTGTTGTAGGTGCTATGGAGACAGTGCTGATGTCAGAAATATTTTCAGTGGGGGCCTGGAAAAGGGAAACAGATGGTTGCAGTTACTGTTGAACATGGTTGGTTGTTGGTGCATAACAGAGAGCAATGGAGTGCAGTACAGAATTGCTGAGCTAGCAGTGGATGTGGAAGACGGTTGGGAAGGCAGTACAGCTTGTGGTGAGGCAGAGGTTGTTAGCTTACTCCCTCCCAGTGCTGTGTTAATGAAACTCAGTTTCTTTGTGTCCCGTCGTGTCCACGCAGGGCTGAGCCTCACCATATGGCTGCATTAGCTTGAACTGATGCCAGCTCAGGTGGCTGTGCTATTTGCAGACTTGGGCCAGATTATCCTGCCTGTTGAACTCTGTCTTTTCTTTGATCCCAGTATATGATGAAGTATCTTTCTGGTACTTGGGTTGTCTTGACCTTTATAGACCTTTATTTTCTGGGTGGCTTCTCAGCTCATGGGGCTTTTGTAAGAACTGAGGAGCCAGGGGTGAAGAAATAGTACAGGTGTAGCTTGAAGTGCCACCGTTAATGAAATAAATGTTTGTTTTTTCTTAAGCATTTTACTCTTTGGTGATGTTAAATGCTGTTGCCAGTAATAACTTGCCACAGTATCTTGCACTGAACTGGAGCAAAACCAGAAACAGAACTCCCAGAAAAGCTTTCCAAATCCCAGACTTCTCCCTCAGTCTGAGGATAAACCTCTGTGAACCTTGAATCCAATTTTATGCAGTTAACATCAATGCAGAACGCTGCTGCTAAGGTCATTTCCTCGGCTCTTGAGTTAGCCACCCTGCATGGTTTCCTTTTTCCTACATGCCTCTGGTGACAGGACCTTTCCAGTTATTTCCAAACAAAGCTGCTTAGTTGTGGTCTGCTCTGCATTATCTATTGCCTCACTTGCTGTTAGTTTTTATTCTGAACTACAAATGAGCAGTCGAAGTGTCTTGGTTGTTTATGTATGAAGCTTTCTAACAAGCCTCTTTTGTTTTACCATCCCTTGTGTTTATAAGAAGCTGCCTCTAAATATCCCCTGAGGTCACCTTCTTTCCTTTCAAGTCCATCCTTTTGAAACTCTCATTTGCTGTGATATCTATAAAGCCTTTACAGTGATTAAACAGTGCTTATCATGATGTTCAGAATCATCTTGTACTTTCCAGTCACTCTGTGCTGTTGTCTAAAAATACAATGAAAGATTCTGCAAGCCCTTCAGTGCAGAGATTGTCTTTTTGTACAAGTGTTTAACACAGCAGGGCCCAAGAATCCAGGCAGGGGTCTATAAAACCAGCTTGAGAGAGAAGAAAAAAATTTTTCCAGGTATAAATTATTTTTTGATAGGAAGGTAAGTGTAAGGTGCCTTCAGGGATCATTTCTTCATAATGAAATGTGCATTAGTGCTAACAATATGCAGTCATTTTTAATCAGGCTGACAGGTCTACAATGCAAAGAACAAGTTGTTTTTTATTAATGGTATTTAGGGCACCAGTAGCGTTTACCTGAGCTAGAATGGGCTATGTGACAAAATGATTCTGTGCTCGAAAGCTACAATTATTCTGTAAACTTCAAAATCCAGAAGTCAAGATTAGAAGATGCTGAGAATTTCTGCATTTGATTGGCTCAGGCTGAAAGCTGGAGAAAAAGCAGTTTGCCTTTTATGCATTCTGTCAGCTACAACAAAGCTAACCAAGGAAAGTGTCATCTCCCTAGAGTCTTTTCAGACAAAAGTACTATAGGGCAATAATGAATCTCAAAAGAAATTCACAATTGGAAAAAGCAGTGTTTTGCATATAAATGTTTTTAATGGATCTATGAGCATCAGTCTTGTGCTCTATTACTTTGAAAACTATGATGTGAATCCCTGTAGCTTTTAGTGATTCAAGACATGAAAGGTGTTATTTATTTTAATTTGTATTATGTTCCTTATAAAATTTTAAATAATCCTTTGACATCAAAAAAGTACTATTTGGTCTTTAAGTCTGTACAGAAATATTGTTCATAACTTCAAAAGCTTAAGTTGCTAATGGATGACACATACAAAACCATGATCAGCAGACAACATTTCCTACTGGTTTCCTAGATATGTAGATTAACATTTCTAAGAAATACATATGTCTACCAGTATTGTTGACCTGATTATTTTTTTAAAAACAAAGTCATACTTTACAGCCCCAAATAAGTGGCTTAGTTTTTAAAATTTTCCTCATAATTTTTCCCTCAGTATCATCTGTCACAATCATTTGGGCCTATACAGCACAGATTTCTGGCTCGTCTGTTCAGCCACAGAGAGTAGATTCCCTGACTATTTTTTATTTTAAGAGAATTAAGATTAATATAATTTGCTGGAACCTTAGGGAAAAAAAAAAGGTACATTAGGGGTTGTTAATTGTAAGTCTATCAGTGTTAAATTAAAAAGGATGTTGGACCTTTTTTCTGCTGTATTGCATGGGAAATTGAGGACTGTTTTGATTGTCCATCCTCATGCCATAGCCATCCTCAAACTCTGCTCACAGTTTACCATCACATAAATGAAGCTGTGCTGAGATTCCATTGGCACAAGTGACTGAAACAAAATGCTGACATTTCTTGGACATTTCAGAAGCCCATATACAAGCTGAATTTTGTGCATAGATTTTTCAAACTAAGGAAATGTTTTTGCCTGAAGATAGAGCCGATTCTGACATGGCTTACGTTAGTTACTGCTTATTTTGCTAGTGTTTGGCAGCAAACAGTACCTAGTTACCAGCCAAAAAAATAGTGTAGAATCCTTGGGGATGACAGTACTGCTTTAAAAGAAAGAAGATTCCAATTTCAAGGTTTAATGCAAGTCTGAAACTGGAGAAAGTGCATCTGATGGGTAAGATGAGCAGGTAGTTCTGAATTACTTCAGTTTGCAGGTGTCATCTGCTTTGCCATATGCAACTTGTTTATCACAGATCTGGATTCCAAAATAGTTTCTTTACACTGGGTTGCTCTCCTGGACTGTTTTGATGACTTCTTCATATTAAGGTTTAAATAAAGGAAATAATAAATTAGCATCTGACCTAAATCTGCCTTTCGCTTTCAAAAGTCAAATAGTCAGTCAGCCAATAAAAACCTGCATATAAGCTGGCATTGCACTCCATCTTTCAGAACCAGAAGAATTTATAAGAGATTAAAAGTCACCAGTACTTGTAAAAGTGTTTGCTGCTAGACTGTATTTGTGGCCTCTAAGATTTAGGTGTTCTTCAGAATGTCTGGGGTTCTCCAGTATAACTGGGAGCTGCCCTTTGTACGACAAAGCTCACTCATGTTTTTATCAGAAAAATTGAGAGGAAATAGCAAACACTCTAAAGAGGGTGAAGGGAACGCATGGGGAGACATGTTTAGTTTGTAGTAGAGATTTTATTCTCTTTGTGAGTATTAAAAGTTTAGTTACAGCTTTGTCTCAGACATTACCAATATTTCATGTTCCTCAGTTTTTGTCCACTGATAGTCACCATTGTATCCTTCATTCTTTACTGCTGGACATTGACAAAGAAAAAAAGGAGATAACATTAAAACTGTCCTTATTGGTTCTAATGTCTTCAGTGTACTGTTTCAGAATCAGAAATTCAAGTATTTTCAAGTGTCAAATCACCAGAGGAGTACTTTTCCATAAGATTATATTCCACATTCTACCTTTTCTCACTTTAATGGTGACATGTCATGGAACTGTCAGATTTCTAGTTATTGTTCAATCTGTCTCTGTAGAAAAGTAAAATGTACATGAGCGTGACCTATTTCTAATCCCTGTTTGAGGTAGCATTCTGTGTAGCATGCTTTCTTTTTCTTAGTAAATCCTGTTTGAAAGAATTTGCTGGTTTCAGAAATCAGTTCTGCTCTACTGTTCACTTCACAATTCCTCATTTTCCTTTGCTATAAATCTGACTTCTGAAAAAATCTGTTGTTTTTCAGACAGTGGCAAAATAACTAATAATTTCAGCTTCTTTTCCTCTCATTTCTGTATGGAACCTTCATTCTTACTCTTAGTCCTTGGTATAAAAAGTGGTGAAATTTAATTTTCATTAAGTTTTGGTAGGTGAAATTCACACAATTTATATGTCTTTGTTTTAAACTGTGGTTCCTGAAAAAAACTAAAGAGGCTTAATGGAGTGAATGTAAAATTTGGGAACTGGGAGATCTGGATTATTTCCCTGATGTTACTGCATGTTTTCTCTGTGTGACATTTTGAAATCTTGTTCCCTCCTGCTTTTAGAAATGCTGAAGCATTATCTGTGGAAAATGTACCAATTTATAGATAATAGTTAGAAAGCATATGCATTGTTTAGCTTTATTTCTAAGTATTTGAGTTGTATGAGGTCTTGTGCTGTCCCTTATATGAAAACTGTTAACTTTGAATATTCTTAACTACCAGTACTTTCTGTAAGTATAAAGCCATTCTTTAAATACTCAGGTGTTTGTTCATGATAGTGTTTTTCTACAGTTTAATTACAGTTAAAATTTAAAAAATGACAAGGATTTATTAGTACAAGTGACCTTTTCTGCTAGCATCATCACGAGAACAAGGAGAAAGAAACAGGTGTTCTGGCAGAAAGTTCAAAATAGAATAGTTCAAAGGAGTTTCAAAGGCCAAGGAAAAAACCAAGTTACACTTCTGCTAGGGGTATTCAACTTGTCTAGTTTTATGCAACTACAATATAAACACATTGTCTACACTGCATCTGAGCTGATCATCTGCCCAACCTTTACTGTCAGTGGAAAGATGTAAGCTCTTCAGTGTGCAGTTCATTTCAGCTTTGTAGGTCTCTGAGAATAGCTGCTTTACAGAAATCAGAGCGGTCTGGGTCTGCCCTGCTATGACCATAAAACTTCTTGGATATATTTGTAGGAAAAGAAGAGCACAACACATTTGGCTATGTTTTATATCACTTCAGGTAGAACTTGCTGAGAAGCAATGCTACCTGTGTGTGTGTGTGTGTGTGTGTGCATATATATGCCAGCACATTTACCCACTGTAGGAGAAGACCAGGTTCGGGA
>NW_010288756.1:0-3898 GCF_000700745.2 Antrostomus carolinensis | reverse complement strand
AGCTCTGTTCCAGCTGAAAACCAGGACAATGCTAAACCTGTGTGGTGTCAGAAACATTACCTGTAAAAGTCTGTCGTATGGTTTTAAACCTCCCAGATCACCAGGGCCAGCTGGTCGAATGTTTTTAACATACACTCCTTTTTCCAATAAACCATCTGAGACACTGAACCCAAAGTCTTCTCCATCAGAGTCCTTGTATAAAGTTACCTGTGGAGGTGATATGACATGATGAGCAGGGGGGAAAAAAGTTTGACCACATTTCTATAAGCATGAGGCAGACTTTCTTCCTAGGATTGTTTTGGTTGGGTTGTTTGTTTGTTTTTTTCCACATGAGAGAGATTACTTACCTGCTATTTGGTACTTACAGTATTACAGTTGTCCCCATTTTGACATTATATTAATATTCTCAGAAGCCACCTTATTCTTCAGTAGCCAACAGCCTGTTTCACTTTTGCTTTTCAGCTGGAAATTTGTGGTGTTCAGCCCATCTTTTGTGGTGTCATTTTTTTGAGTCTTAGTTTTTTGTTACCCTGTTCTCTAGTTGCCAGGATCTGAGTAAAAGATTAGGTTTAGTTTTGCTTCAGGGATGAAGACCTGGCCTCACCAAATAACTGGTGTGTCTTCCAAAACTTACAGAGGGCATAAACCCCATTGGCACCATAAGCCCTAGCCAGCCTGGTTTTGGCCAGGCAATGGTACACCCTGTAAAGCCTGATCTCCACAGTGCTCAGTATAAGAGTTACAATGCAATCTTTTAAGAAAGTACGAATAAGACTCCTTCCAAAAGAGCTTGCAGGCAGTGTTCTTACAGTTACACAGCCATGTCATTCATGGTCATTCAAAAGCAGGAAACAGAAGTTAATAAAACAGCTAGGAAAAGGTTTTTCAGGTGTTTCAGAGAACAAGTCCTTGCAAGTAGTTTTGTGAATTCAGTTATTTGTTAGAAAAAGATTCAGACACTTCTTTTTAGGTATGTGGTATGCTTAGGTTTTTATTTCTGTGAGGTTTTTATTTTTCTTGCTTCTCTCTCACATCAGGAGTGCAGAACTATGCAAGTAAATTGTGTGAGTCAATGGTGTGACATCTGACTGACACCGATGCTGGCACAAAACGTGTGTGCAGAAACACTCACGCAGTCAAAATCATGCTTTTACTGCTACAACTTATGTCACTTCGGGTTCAAAATACTGGTTTTATCATACCTTGGCTGATGAAAAGACAACATTAAGAGTGCTCTGTAATTTTACAATGGCTTGGTACTAGTAATGCTTCATGTGCTCCACCCTCATGTGTGCCAGCCACTGAATTACTTTCTGGTGTTTCTAAATTATGGAATCATTCAAACCGAAGGGGACTTCGGGAAGTCTCTAGTCCAACCTCTTGCTCAAAGCAGGCCAAGACCAAATTCAGATAGGGCCGCTGAGGACTTGGTCAGTATTTCATAGAAGAATGCCAAGACACAGCAGTGCTAAGGCGCAGCGCTGGTTAGTACTGTCTTCAGAAATTCTGTCTTCAGAGATCCTGTGTTAACTGTCATTGTGAGAAGGTAAGCCAGAACAGAGTTGTCTCAAAACAGGAGTAAAGGATTTGGTCAGATCAACAAAGAACACAGTTTTTTTTTGTTTGGTTGTTTTTTTTTCCTGCTCTCTGCAGTTTTCTTGACTTTACTTGGCTTTAGTGGTATATCAGCAGTGCTTTAACCAGAATGAAAACAGACTCGCTAGCAAGTTTGGTAGCTATCTTGGGCAACAGTTGAGAGAAGTTAGATACAATGCCAGCTGCTGAAGCATTAGCACCATTTTATCTCATGCCATGGTAAGCACAAATCCCCACATGCAGCATTCATCCCTCACTTTACACCATTTCCTCCTGTTCCCTTGTTTTTCTCCCTCTGTACAGCACAGCAAAGCAGAAAGCCATACCTGAAGTCCCATTAACTAAGCTGAATGTTTACTCCCTGCCAGTGACTTTTCTGGGTGTGAGCTGTCATTTTAAACTTCCCAGTGGCTGCTGCATTTAAGGTCTTTGCCTTCTTTTCTCCCATCTTCCCCCAAAGTAACTTCTTGCTGAACCTGTCATACTTCCTCCATCTCAGCGTGAATTGTAGGGAGTCGATGGGCATTTCAGCTACTGAAAAACTTATCTGCAAATTCAAAATAATACATCCTAGAATAATGTTGATTTGTATCACAAGCTGATGTATCAGCAGGACTCTGGGAAACTTCTAATAATTTGTTAACAACAGAGGTTTTTGTTTGCGGTATCATAGCATGTCTAACATGGCTTTGATCTGAAGTATGTTTGAATCTGCTATGAAAGTGCTGTAAGACTACCATTCTACAAGAATAAAAAAAAAAAAATAAAGAAGGGCGATATATTTTATTGACAGATTTGTGTGGATTTCCTGGCAACAATGAAAAATAATTAGCATGAGATTAAGATTCAAATTCTCTTCAAATGAGGTAACTTTTTTCCCTCACCATCACAAAGAATAGGAGTGCTTCATATTAACTGCTTTTTAAAGAAGCCTTGAAAAGTCAACATAAAAATGTGATACAGTGCCTTAGAGGAGAAGACTTAAAATACTATGTACTGTTCTAGCACAGATGGCACAATTTTTAAAAGGAACTTCTTTCCACTTACTCCTTTTTTTTTTCCCCTTCCCCCAGGTATTGGAGTTAAATGTAGCTGGATCCAACCTCAGATGAATTACAAAAGCATATGAAACAGGGGACTGACTCTCTGAAGTAATTTAGACTGTATTGTTGTCCTAAGGCAGGATCAACTGCACCTAACCCACTTCTGAGAAACATTTATCTGTCCTGCTTTTTAAAATCTCCAGTGATGGAGACTCCATAGTCTATTAAAGTAATCCCTTCTGGTGGTTCAGATGTTTTCCTTGGGTCTAAACTAAACCATCCTTGCTGAGACTTAAGCCTGCTGCTATCCACAGAGAACAAGATCGCGTTATTCTCTTCTTCTCTGCAGCGATGTGAAATGAGGCTTGTTTTTCACTAATACTGTGGTCAGTAGGTCAACATCCTTCTTCAGTTCTCAGACCCTGAACTGGACAGTCTCTTACAGTCAAGACCTTATCAAAGCCAAGCTGAAGTGGAGAATAATTCTGTATGTACTACAGATGGTGGTCCCATCCATATGTTCTGAGACGGTGTTGCATTTTTCCTGGTTTTAGTGAGCAGTCTATTAGCAAACAAAATACATACAAATTCCACTCTACAGATCTATAGGAAGGGCCATTCCATATTAGCTCACCTTAGCTTGTGTCTCGTCAATAATAATGTACATGCTACTTCATGCCCAGCTTGTGAGTCAAAAAATGGAGGAGTGCAAATGATAAGGGGCATCAAAGCCCTGTTTTGCTATAAAGGGACAGTGGGAAGTACTGCAGTAGCAGGGGTAAAGGGGGCAAGGAGGGGAGCAGAAGTTGAGACTGGTCATCTGAAGTCTCTTATTGGCCCTTAACTTGTTCAGGTTGGACTTCCCTGATTCATATGGACTGGGCACTCTGGAAGGGAATTACTCGCTACTCTGCAATCGCAACTTTTATGTCTCAAAAATATTTTCTCATTTCTGTCGTTCTTCAGATCTACGGATCCTGGAATATTTTAAAAAAACCTGTTTCCCTTATGGCTATCTTCTCTTGACTTTTGGCTTATTTAACAGGAGCTTGGAAATTAAAGAAACTGATACTTATTCCCTTAAGAGGTGAGGTCATGATTTAACTTTGTTGCATGTTTGACAGTTGTCACATTTTTTTAGGTGCAAGTCATCTGCAGAGAACTTTCTTTTGTATTATAGGTTATAATTGTGGGGATGCTTCTTTTTCAGGAGGCATATATTCTTCAGAAAGAATCTCAGAGTAAAAACCTTGCTATCT
>NW_010288755.1:0-1190 GCF_000700745.2 Antrostomus carolinensis | reverse complement strand
TCCAATCCAAACCATTCTATGATTCTCCCAGCAGCCGGCAGCATCCAGAGCCGTATCAGAGCTGGTGAGTGGAACTGCAAGGAAGAAGCACCCAGTCTGACACACAAACACACATTTCACTCCTCAGCTTTGTCTCACTTTCTGTTTTAGGGCTATGGATTTAACAAGGTCGACTGCTACTGCGTTGTTTGTTTCAGAGACATCTCAGAACACACAGTAAAAAAATGCAGGTGGGAAATAAAAGCAGATAAATGGAACTGCTTTTACAGAATGACAAAAACCCAACCAGAACCCTACTGGTACCGGACCTACTGCTGCTGTGCTGCTGAGAACTCACTGGTGTAGCAGAAATGTAACACGGGTGAGTAAGCAACATAAAAGTGTTTTTACATCCATCCTGGGATCCCTGGAAAGCCACATGTTGTTTCCTGGCACTCCAACACTCACGGGTTGGCTGGGATAACACGATGGAAGCGGCAGAGGGAGGGATACCCGTCTCATTATCACATTCATTCATTATCTTTTATCCTCGCTCTCACTGCATAAGAAACAAGCTATGTGCCACCACCACCAACGCAGGGCACGGTACCATGACGGTCCCTCTCGTCTTTGCCTTCTCAATCCAGCCCCAAGAGTTTCTGGCATGTCAGCAGGAGAGCGGAAGGGAACACCCAGCCAAGAAGTCAGATCACTGCCCCAGATGTTCAGAATTGGAGGGTTTCACTCCAGAGGGCAACTCAGTTCCCAGTCTCATGGCTCCAGCTCAAGGGCATTGTCCCACCTCGCTCCCTTCCAAAGGAAACAGCAGGCTCAGCTCTGTCCTTTCACAGGACTGAATGCCACTACCCCTGAAGACCATCCCGATTTGATGGGACTCGGGGAGGTACCTGCTCACAGTTTTGACAGCCTTGGCTGTGTGGCAGGGGTTCAGAAACACTTCTGCAGAGAAAAAAAAACCCACAAATGATAGTGATGATGCCTAGACTGGAGTGCTTTCTGCCTTCTGCAAACAGAACCTGGTCATATCCCGAGTCTATGCTGCAGATACCCACACGCCTATTTTCCTGCCTGTTCCCACACTTCCTAGTACTCTGGCTGCCAGAGAACAGAAGCTCAGCTGTGCAGGCCACAGAAAAACTTTGGGTAATCAAATCACAGTCTGGTTTGGGTGGGAAAGGACCTTTCAAGGC
>NW_010288754.1:0-1162 GCF_000700745.2 Antrostomus carolinensis | reverse complement strand
GAAGGAGGGGGCTTGCTCACTACTCAGCTCCGAAGACAGGAGCCAGCACTTTAGAGCACTTTCATCCCTGAAAGCTTTGTCGGGGAAGAAAGGCGAGTGGCCCGATCCTCCAACAGCCCCGTAAGTGCTTTCTTTTTTTAACAAAGCATGAGCGAGGCGGGAGGACGGGAGCAGGGGCTGAGCAGCGCGATGGCCTCCAAGCAAACCCCGCGCCGGCGCGAGGCGCGACCCCTCCTGCGGTGGGTTATCGGGATTTGACCAACCTTAAAAATAAATCTTCCCCTGTTTCCTTTTATAGGGCCTTTCAAGCTGTATCCCCCAGGTCCTCGTGGAGGGTAATGAACGCGCAACGCATGGCTTAGAGCTGCTTGAATTATTCATCGAGAATAATATTTGTTGCCCTTTTCTTCTCTTGGTGAATCAATGGCGATTTATGGGAGAGGGTCTCTGGTATTGGGGGACCATTTGCTGCGTGGGCGGCAGCATTTGCAAAAACTGGGGTATTTGTCACCCCCTCCCTGGGCCTCAGAGCACAGAGATCCTCACTCCAGGTTTAGTCGGGGACTTGACAGTGTTGGGTTAATTATCTTAAAGGATCTTAAGACTCAATGATCTTAAAGGTCTTTTCCAATCGAGGAAATTCTGGGATTCTTTGGCCAAAGTCAAGCCTGTCCTTGCCTGGAGGTGGCACAGAAGTAAAAGGGGAGGATGCTCCATGTTGGGAGGGATGACTTCAGACACCCCCAGCAATACCTGAACACCCCATGCACCTGGACAATTAGGAAACACGCACTCAGAGGTCTAATGGCAGAGCCCAATGTGCTCAGAGATGTCTCCTCACATCCTCACTGGCTTAGTTAGGAAGTTGGGGCTGCCAGGCTGAAGCAGGAGCTTAACTTTGTGAGAAAGCTCTCCTAGAGGAATTTAAAGCAGATAAATGTTCCCAGGAAAGCTCAGTACATGTGCAGCTACTCTGGTGCTCAGGAGTCCAGGGACACTCCTAGGAGAAGGTCTGGACCCTTTTCCCAGCTTTGCTGCCAGCTCTGAGGTCTTGGTTTGCATTTTGTTCAGCCTGGAGTGGGGCAAGAGGAAATCTTGTTCCTGCCTCTGTGCAGGTATTTAATGTTGTGTTGCATCCCATCCCATCCCATCCCATCCCATC
>NW_010288753.1:0-3126 GCF_000700745.2 Antrostomus carolinensis | reverse complement strand
GACAGTGAACCAGCTCCCTGTTTAAAAAGTTGGAGGACCCCTGCCCTAAGGACTTCTTTTATACATGTGGGGGTGCTGGGCCACTGATGCCCCTGATCCTGCCTAGGTCTCATCAGCCACTGTCACGTGAGCTGTGGGCCCCCAGTGGCTCTCTCGACTTCCCTGTGTTCATCCCAGATTGGGTAAACCCCTCTGTGCGACATGCCAGAGCACTCTGCTGCCACCAGAGCTGCTTGCCTTTGTGTGGTAGAGAATATGCAGCATCGTCCCTTAAGGATTTAGATCTCAATAGATTGTTATGCATCACTCACATCATTCAATTCCCTCACCCTCCTACCTTTATGAATTTACGAAGACATCCTCAATGCTTGCTTTTTTTCATCATCTGCTCTCAAAGATTTGTCTTTACATCTGATTTCCTGTGCAGACATGGAAGATTGGAAGTTGTATGTTTAACAACAGACTCCAGTTTGCATTATATCAATGATTTATTATGATTCCTGTAACATTATAAGATTGCATCCCTACTATGTATCTTATTTCAATACATCAGCCACTATGTGACAGAAGTTCATTGGGTAATGTGAGATCAACTAGACATCTGCAACTAGATGTTCTTTGGTTGTCAGGTAGAAACAGCTAGGAAGGTATCAGTGAGCCACTTGCGTTTTTGACTCAGAATCTCCAATTGTTTGTATCACAACTAGTTGATAAAATGGTCTTACTTTTTCAGACTCATTCAGTCTTACTTCAAACTCTTACTTCAAAAGAATTGTGGTTCTTATACAGTCAGTGAGAATAGCTGGAGAGGTTCAGTTTGATAAATCTGATTCATAGTTATAAAATTACAATAACTAGTAAATCCCTTTAAATCTATTTTAAAGAGTGGACTTCAAATTCTAAAATTAACTACCTAAATTGGGTTTCAAAAGGTTCTATTTAACAACCCAAGGGCTCATCTTCATACAATTCCTACACAACAAATGCTGAGCTCTCTTCTAAAAACTTATTTTACCTTACCTTTTCTGCAGCTAACAAGCTTTTCAAATCACTGTCAAAAAGACTGAGCTATTGAAAAATTCTTTAAAGAAAATATTAAAATAGTGTTTTATAACAAAAGCATGAGCGTAAAATTGAACTTAAAAAAGTGTTTGTATATTTTACAACAAAATGATATTTTGTGAAAAATATTGAAAAGAGAACATTTTGTATGCATCTGATAAGCAACATCTAGTTACGCACAGAAGACTCTCAACCAAGTTGGAGTCAAAAATAAAAATATCTTCTGACTATGCAGTTACAGCTTTATTTGCAGACAGCCCAGCAGTAATGGCTGAAAGAAATACTTATAATGACTTTAATATAATAGGGGCAATCTCCCTGCATTTGTCAAGACATCAACTCTAAGTACTTTACAGAACGTTGGGTTAGGTCTTGAATTTAGGAATCTGTATGTCCTGTCAAATTCAGTGGTTATTTTGTATTTAAAAAATCGAGTAACTGGATAACACAAATATTCATGTCAAGTAGTTTAATATAGTAACAACTGTTGGAGACTACAAGTTAAAAGTTTCAGAAATATATTAAATTGGCTTGTGACATTCAGAGTTAAAATACATTAAGTGGTAGAATGATCATATTTCTTTTGTGTCTATTATGATACATGCCACATAGAAATGCTACCACACCAAGAAAAGGAATTAATGCAACAAATCCAGAACACTCTCCACAGTGTAATTTGGTACAACATTTCTGCACCGAATAATAAAATAATGTAAGTGTTCACAAGTGTACTATTCAAAGGAAAAAAAAAAAATATTTCATAGACCTCAAGGCTATCGGTACTTACTTTCAATTTCCCTTTAAATATTGAATAATGTGTTTTCAAGGTGTCTGCTTTAACTTTCTTCTTTATTATAGTACAAGTTAATTACATTTAAACATCTTCCATTAGGTAAGTAAAGATTAATAAAAAATAAAATAAATGTTCAGTGTCAATTCATTTTGGGCTACTTACAGAAGTATTTGACATCAATTTAACAATATAAGCCCCAGAAAAATACAGAACAGCTTTCTCTCCCTAATGCAACATTTTCAAGTTGGCTATAAATCTCCCTTATGTGAGAACTTGATCTTCAGAATATTTATTTTTATCCTCATCTATTTGAAAGTAAAGTTTTGAGGGTACACAGCTTCTGAGCAGCACGGCTGACTCCATTTAGACTCTGTACCCATCACTCAGCCAGCTCTGTTCACAGAATCTTTCTTTGCTGAACTCACTCTAGAATCTCTTTTGAGAAAAGATTCGCCTGGTAACATTAGTTACCATTAGAGCAGCTTTGCAAATACTTATGTTGTCCTCTCCAATTAGCAACAAATGTTAAATGATAATTTATTTAAGATGAGGATCAATAAGCTGGTTGGGAAAAAAAAAAAAAAAAAAAAAAAAAAAAAAAAAGATTTACATTTCATTTAAAGATTATTACAAATACAGATTTGGATAGTGGTAGAGCAGGAGAGAATGGCTAATAGCTAACGTTAATGGTTAATATTTATCTGAGTCATTTGGATGGGCAAGATTCAGATCTCTGCTCTGAGTCTGAACAGATCAGAACTTGAATCACTGTTCCAGGCTACTGTTCTAATTTTTGGATGTGGCTACTCTTTGCAAAGAATTCACTTTTCACCAGAAGTTATGCCCCAAGCATAAGAGGGCTGCCTTGTTTACAGTTTCTCAGTAGAAATTTGCTTTACTTAGACACTACTTTTTTCCATCACATGTGCTCTCTCTCTTCATTCCAAATACGCCAAAACGAGTTTCATGATCATTCTGAACCGTGTTATCACTTTCTGTTCCTTGATTATGATGCTACTTTTGGGGTCTCACACTGGGAATATGACGAAATATATCTGGAGTCCTCAACACAAGAAAGACATGGACCTGTGGGAGCAGGTCCAGAGGAGGGCCACAAAAATCATAGAATTATAGAATGGTTAGGGTATCTTAAAAATCATCTAGTTCCACCCCCCCTGCCATGAGCACGGACACCTTCCAGTAGACCAGGTTGCTCAAAGCCCCATCCTTAAACATTTCCAAGAAGGGGCATCCACAACTTCCTTGGGCAA
>NW_010288752.1:0-2385 GCF_000700745.2 Antrostomus carolinensis | reverse complement strand
TCCTTGTGTGCTGCTGCTACCACCACTGTGCTCCTCGCTGACTTTCTTCTGTGTGTGCAGATACAATATACCTCACATTTATATTTGCATCAAAGAAACGGTGACATTTACACTGGGTAGAGAACCTTTGTTATTATTTTTGATCCATCTTTCACTTCAGCTTGCTGTGTTTGAGAAACTCCTTCCACTCTCCGTCGCCTCTCCATTTCCCACAGTTTCTAACTATCTTATTATTTTCCCCGCTATTTAATTCATGAGCAGCAAGAACACATATTTCATGGAGTTATTAGGTTAACATATTTGTCATGTTTTCTGTTTATATTCTAGACTAAGCAGAATATGAGTAAAACTCCACATTTTTAACAGTCTCTCCAGAAAGAATTGGAACTGAGGCTTTCTGCCCCACAGTTCAAGAAGGACAGGGAACTCCTTGAGAGAGTCCAGCGCAGAGCCACGAAAATGATTAAGGGAGTGGAGCATCTCCCTTATGAGGAAAGGCTGAGGGAGCTGGGTCTCTTTAGCTTGGAAAAGAGGAGACTGAGGGGAGACCTAATTAATGTTTACAAATATGTTAAGGGCGAATGTCATGAGGATGGAGCCAGGCTCTTCTCAGTGATGCCCAACGATAGGACAAGGGGTAATGGGTGTAAGCTGGAACACAGGAGGTTCCGCTTAAACTTGAGAAAAAACTTCTTTACGGTGGGGGTGACAGAGCACTGGAACAGGCTGGCCAGGGAGGTTGTGGGGGCTCCTTCTCTGGAGAACTTCAAAACCCACCTGGACGCCTTCCTGTTTAACTTCTTTTAGGTTCCTGCTTTGGCAGAGGGATTGGACTGGATGATCTTTCGAGGTCCCTTTCAATCCCTAAAGTTCTGTGATTCTGTAATTCTGTGATTCTTTCTGAGGTCACAGTCCTCACCTTTGTTTCAAAGCCTGTATGAAAGCCTCTGTGCCATGGAAGAATGTACCAGAAATATCCTGTCAGCTGTATTGCAGAATTCTGTGTCGACAGATGCAGCAAATCAACCTGCTGCCATTTACCTAATCCAGGATATGATTAAGTATGTTTGAAAAGTTGGTCCTTACTTTGACTTCAAGAAGCCTTCCCTTTGCCAGAGCTCAATCCAGATGGGAATGCCAGTGCTAACTCACTGTGGGTGAGGTTCTGACATTTTGCTAGACACCTCCACCTCAAACTTTCTATCATCTTGACAGCAGAATCTCATTTGCAGCAAAAGGATAAGAAAGACAAATGTGTGACTTGACACCTTGTGACATCTTTCTATGGGTGATGAATTTCTGTTACATGACAGGTTCAAAGTTACCAAGCAATGGATGGATGAGTGGCACAGTAACTTCAGGCTTGCTGAGAATCACAAGAATACAAGAATACAGAATCACAAGTCATAAAAAAACCAACCCACCCATGAACAAACAAATAAACAAACAAAATCAAAACATTTTAAGGGATGGGCATTCTATGTATTTAAGTAAATTTTGACAAAAGTAACAGATTCACAAGACACCATAAGAATAAATAAATAAACTACTATTTTCAGCCCTTTAATATTTTAATTTTTAATATTTAATTTTTGATCTTAATATTTAATATTTTATCTCAGTGTAGGATGTCTCACTTTTCTCTTGACTAACCATAGTCAAAGTTTTTTTCCTAAGTGTTCTTTGTCTTCCCTGTCCTTATCTTCACAGTTTTTGAGGATTTTTTGTTTTGGTTTGGATTTTTGACAGTTTTTGTTAATATATCTTTCCTCTACTTATTACTGTAGATCTTTATAACTTTACCTCTAGAATCATGCTGTTCAGAAGACAGTTTCACAGAGAACATATATGTTGATATTTGTAATATATATACATAGACATCCAAATGTGCATACAGAGCCACAAAATTCTGGTTTCAAGTGAGAAAAGAAAATTAAAGACTTGATATGATCCTGTGTCTCAAGACCTTAGTGTAAGATCAGTTACCCAGACTATGGAAATCTAACTCCAATATGTTGTTCTTCCTAATGGAATCTGAGCCTGTATTTCTGAGGTAAAAGCCTTGAAACCTGAATTCGTATGTGTGCTAAGTTTGAGCACTTTCAGTTGTTCTTGCTGAAGTTACTCTACTTTGTATTATCTATTTAAAAATTCACTCTACCAGAGAGAAAGAGAACATGACCACAGTTTAGTGGCCAGGACACTAAGCACAGTTTTACATTTGAAGGATGGAAAAAATAAAGTGCCACCATTACAGCTTCCAATTCTTAGGACATGGTCTATTGGGCACCTAGCCTGTAATTAACATTAAAAAAAATCTAAATCTAATATATATATAAATATGTATAAAAAATAATATGTATATAAATGTTTTATATATAATAT
>NW_010288751.1:2987-3846 GCF_000700745.2 Antrostomus carolinensis | reverse complement strand
GCTGCCGGGAATTCGCTCGGGTTTGCCCTGTTTGTTTTTCTCCTGCTCCCCGTCCGGTTCCCATCAGGAAACTCGCAGCCGGGTGGGTGATAGATCCGAGGGACGGCACCGCGCAGAGGGAAACTCCCGATGCCAACCGGACGGAGAAGGACTACGGGCAGCGCAGGGCTTTACAGAAGTCACGTCTGCTGTTTGTCTTGGCCTCTTGAAGCTGTTTTTACGTGTAGGAGGACAGAATTCCCCTAGTTTTATTTGCAGCCCTAAATAATAGGAATGCAGGGAAAGTGCAAAGCCAGTTACACTCGTTTTGCTTCAGCTTTTGTGCTAAAAGGTTCACAAAGAGAAGGGGCACTTCCCGAAAGGAGGGGGCTCCTTCTGTTGCAGGTGCACAAGAATGCATTTCCTTATTTGCCCCAGAAGATCGAAAGTCAGATTAAAGAAGAGTGGCTTTAGCAGAGTCCTTACTTCTGGGCAGGTACAATCTTCCAGTCCTAGCCAAAGATACAACCTTCAACAGCACCAGACTTTGGCCTCTAACTGGGAGTAGACTGTACATCTAATCTTAAACACAACTAAAGAAAATTATAACTGGTTTTGACTTTTCCTCTAGGCTTCTGTTTTTCTAAGTAATTCATAAACATTCAGAATTTGAAAATAGTAAGATTACATCAGAAATAAGGCAATATATATGTATATATCTCCAACAGGGCTTTGAAGAGGCTGTTACTTATTTCCAGAAAGATAATTCTGCTGCAGATTCTTTCTTTGCTGTTGTGACTTGAACTGCTCAGGAGGATTAAAGGCACAAAGGTTAATTAATCTCTTGGGCATTCACATGACCAGATTTTTCTCTTGTGAA
>NW_010288751.1:0-2957 GCF_000700745.2 Antrostomus carolinensis | reverse complement strand
TGCAAGGATGAGACAAGACAAAAGTAATAGAAGAAACAGAAAAATGAGAAGAGGAAAGGATAAAAGGGGAGGAAACACTGCTGGGCTTGATTTAATTTTATAGAGACCCTTCCAATCACAAACCCCTTTGAAAATCCACAGTTTTAATGCAATAGAAGATGCTTGAATTACATTAATATCACATATGAAAGCTAACAAACCTCAGCCTCCAATAATGTAATAGAGAGAAAAGGTAAGGAAGACTAAAACATTTTGTCATAAAAAGGCAGTGGTTATCCAAACATACAGTAATAAAATTTGTTAATTAAAAAAAAGATATGTAGAGAAGGAAGAGGTAATGCAAGGCAATTTGACCTAGAAATACTGTCTTCACTTGGGCAAAACGAGGAAAGCAAATATGTGCATTGAATATTTAATAATATGTAATTGTTTTAATTAAAATTATTGTGCACCAGCTGCTTGTGCATAAATGCCCCACGGCTTGGGAACATGTTAGTTGTTGACTTTTCAGCTGACTTTTTGCATATATCATATTAAAATGTCCCCACGTGGCCAGGATTTTACTCTTACTGTGCCCTGATGGCACCATGTGTACACAGCATGTTCAGGATCCAGGGGGCTGTCTGCACGTGGCTGATGATGTCCTAGGGGACGTGCATGGGTCATCTCTGCTGTACAACTGATGTGTATATGCTCAAGGGGCGTGCCCAGCATCTCCAGTTGCCCAAGCCCAGTTCACACAACTGTTCCAACTAGGTTAATCTTACTTTAGAAGTCCTGGATACACTTACATAAAATCCTCAAATTGTCTTCTGACAAAATGCATGGAAACCCAAATGTATGGTAGTGTTCTGAAATAGGGCCCATTTCTTTGCCTTTGTTTTTACACGCAGCAAGGGTTTTGTTTTTCACATTAAGGATCCATTTGCAGTCAAGATACATGGGAGATACTGTGATCAAAATGATACATGTAAAATCTGGCATGGCTACCGATTTGGAAATCTTTGGCTAGTTTCAGTGCTGTGGCACTGCGGGGCCAGTCAGCTCCTCTTTGTTAGTACATAAACCACTTATTGTGGCCATAGCTGGATGGATGGATGCAAGGAGGCCAACACTGGGGCTCCTGGTGCTCCATGCTAATAAAGTACAAGCTGATCCTGTCTGGCAGCTATTTTAGCAGAACACTACATCATGGTTAATCGGCTGTGTGAAGAACAGTGTGGAGAAGCAAGGTATGGAGGGAACTGTCCTACCCACTTGGGTAGACATGCCCTTTCTTTCTTGGTGAATTTTGGGGGTTTTTTTAAATCTACATAGCATCTTGCATCTAAAGATTGAAAAAGGCTACAGAAACTCACCTGCTCACTGAACAAGGAGCAGCCCTGACAATTTATCACTCCAAAACCTCCAGAAACTGATGTTTGGAAAGACTAACTCAGAAACCAATAAAAAATAATGAGGCCATGAACATATGAATGGCAATGCAATGCTTAAGGCACAAACCTGGAACAAACTGCATTGTGGTAGCTATGCAAAATGGGTATATTATGCATCTGAAAGTATGAGAAATGAGCATAACAAGCATTAAAAGAGTCTGAAACCATGAGAAAGTCATTACTGCTTTGTCTGTTGGTAAACATCCTAGAGTTGCAGTAAGCCTACGTTGTTGTAGAGGTTTTAATTAGGACTGCCTGGCCTTTTAGGGGTTAATCTGTTCAGAGGTTCATGGCCTGAGTTGATAGTTAGGTATATACATGTCTCAATTTACAGACCTCAATTGTCATCACAACATTGATGTTAAGAAAGTAACAAACATCTTTCTGTAGAAGATTAAGCATTCTGTAAGGACAGAACCACCAGCAGATAAAGTATTTGCATTAAGGTGAGTGCAGGTTTTTTTCCCGAGTACACATATACATCTTATTTTACATTTATTATTTAAGGAGTAATTTAATCTGGTACTGAAACCAGTCATCTCTTGGGTGAATCACCACATGGGTATGGTCACCCAGCAACGCTACACAGTGATGTAGATTATAAACATTTGATGTTTGTTGATCCTTTGTGGTTTTCTCCTCATTACAGTTTATAATCAAGTTTTAACAGGTATAAGGAACACAACTGTAAACCGCAAAACAGACAAGGTATAAAAATCAGTTGGTAAACACATTTTATCACTTTTGACTAAAGCAAGCATTTTTGTCATTGATATCTCCTTAATAGCCCTTAGTATTCATTATTTAATAAAACTTTTATATTTAAATTCAGGGTTTGGTCCTCAAAAAGTACCACACTGCTTCAACTCAGTCTTGGATACAAACACAACACTTATAAGGATTCACTCAGGCTCAATATCCCTCAGAGTAGCTTCACTCTGAGAATGACTCAAAACTCCATGAAGTGAGTATTTTATGTTCCAACAAGTTTCCATCCTGCCCCGGAAACTCAGAGATTAGTCTTAATTTAGTTCTCAGCTTTTTTGCTGACTTGCATGACTCAGACCAATCTTCCCATTGATGGAGAAGAATCAATGAAAGCCTTGGGAATTAGTATCAGGTTGAGAAGCCAGGCAGTAATGCAGAGTGAGAGGATACAGATTTGACCGCACACCTGTGTAACTCTGTGAATGCATATTGCTTTGTTAATAAAGGTCTGAATTTATTGATACTGAAGTCAGCGGCCAACTCCCAATTCACCTATGGGCAGGCCCAGTCATCTCTGATTCTCCCTCCAAATTCTGAGTACCCTCTCCCTCTTCGATGACTTCTAATAATTACAGCTTTCATATAGTAAGGCATTAAAAAACTAATTTCTTCTTGCAGGAAGCCATCTGAATCATCTTCCCATTAACTGTTTACACCATTGCACTGGGTATTTCCACGGCAATCCAGAGAATTATCTCCATTTATTCAAACTCTTTCGGTGCTTTCAACAGTCCGGGGCAGTGTCTCCGTTTA
>NW_010288750.1:0-4516 GCF_000700745.2 Antrostomus carolinensis | reverse complement strand
ACTTGGCCTTGTTGAACCTCATTAGGTTCTCCTGGGCTCACTTCTCAAAAGCCTGTCCAGGTCCCTCTGGCTGGCATTCCTTCTTCTATTGTGTTGGAAAGTAAGCATTAAAACCTTTGAAAACACTTCTCCTCACTAAGGAGCCATGGCTGTGTGACATCTTCTAGCCGGTGCAATTTTGCCTTTTGTTTTTTCTTTATTCCTCTTTTTACAGGAGTTCTTAGGATGGGAATGTTTTGTACCTGAAGATTAAAGAAATGTTACCAGACTTTTTCTTCCTGTGTGAGAAATAAGTCTTGATTTCTCTTTCTGAGACTTCTTGGTGTTTTCAGTGTGGCACAAAAACACAGGCATTTTATAACTGACCAGATCAGTTCATAAATCCAGCCATCTCAACATAAAAAAAGGAAATCAATATGATCTTAACCAGTGTTGAGTCATTTCTATACGCAGAACGGTGTGCTCAGTTAGGGTTAAGATGTTCTTCAGTGGCCTGCCCATGTAATATGCCATTAAAATGGGAAAATGCACATTGCAGCTGCTTCAAATGTGTATTTTTCATAATGTATTTTGTTTTGACGTTTGCATCTTGTACCCAGTGGGGAAGAGCAGATCTGAAGGCTCTTCACAACGAGTACCTGTCTAAGCCTTTGAAAATCTGTGGCTTCAAGAATCCTGCACTGATTCTTGGTCTTTCCAACCAGGAGTGATTATACCTGTTGGGTTTACTTATTTTGTTTTATTATTTTTTCCTCCTTTAAAACATTGTAGGAGACTTGGCAACTAAACCAACTTGGCAATCGGTACAGGGACAGAGTTGTCCTCAATAGAGATGTTTTTCAACTGGGCTCTGGTCTACTTAGTGCACTTGAAAATGTCAGTGGTTGGGCCATGAAATAAAATCATGTTTGAAACGAATTAGGTGTTGGCAGGTGAACTTGGGACCTGGCTCTTCACTGTTGTGTGTACCTGCCAGCATGGATTTAAGAACAGCATTTGCACTTAAATTTGGCTTTTTTTTTTTTTTCTCCTTCCCAAAAAAAGCCATTAGGTGTTATATATACAAATAATAAAAGAACATTTTGTCTGCTTTTGTCCCTTTCTAACCAGTAGTGGGAAACAAGCTCAAGCTTATCCATAGTGTGTCCTTTGCCTTTTTCCAAAAGGAGATTTTGGAAATGCTGCTCCACAGCCCTCCTGTTTCTTACAGGGATACTTTTATAATTGAACTGTTCATTTGAACGTTCAAGCACCACTGTGTCATTTATCTAAGGATATTTATTTAAAATCAAGTTTAAGCATTTATTTAAAAGCAAGTTATTTAAGTTCTGTAGTTTCCTTTATATTCTATATTTATCCAAAATGGTCTAAGAGATTTCTTGCAATAGACCATTCTCATGGAACTCTGAATTCAAGTCTCATTCTAATAACAGTTTTCTAAATGTTTTCCAGTATTTGAATTATTTCCTTCCTGTATAGAATAGAATCACAGAAGCATAGTGGTTGGAAGAGACCTTCAAGATCACTGAGTCCAACCATAAACCCAACACTACCAATCACACCTCTAAGCCATGTCCCTGAGCAACTTGTCTACCCATCTGTTAAATCCTTGCAGGGATGGTGACTCCACCACCTCCCTGGGCAGCCTGTTCCAATGCTTGACCACCCTTTCAGTGAAGAAATTTTTTCCTAATATCCAATCTAAAAGCACTCTAGAACACTAAAATGTAGTCTTTACTGATGCAGCTTTTTTTCTGAAGCCCCAGACTTAATGAATCTTCTGTTTCTTTGTAGGTAAATTGCTGTCAGCAGTTGAAACTACGCAAACAAGTTTCAACTCTGGCACTTCCACTCTCAGTATGTCTATACCGATGAATTCAGAAGTTGGCTCTGATCTTCTGTCACCTCGTGAACTCTCTCCCTGCTTCTCAAGATCTTCTGGAGACAAACCAGTGAGTCAGGGCAGTACACCATGCCACCAGCTGGAGATAACTGCACAGCAACAGGAGGGAAGGTGTTCAGCTGTCTCCAAACTAGCTGAACCAAACCAGCAGCTGCAGAGTCTTTCACCCAGCTGCCATTCTGACAGAGAGAGTCTCCTGCTTGTTGCAAAAAGTCTCCAGGATCTGTTAGCTAAAAATGAGTCACAAGATGTGAACAGCAGCCCACAGAGATGGACTGCTGGTTCTTTGGCTGGAGGTAAAGATGAAATGGAAGTTGACAGAGGATCACAAACTTCAAATGGAGGTAGTAAGAGGAATAAGAATGAAGAAAGTAATTCTTTGATTGGATCTGGTGCATTGCAAGAAATCCGTAAGCTTTTGGCAGAGGATGTAGCTGGCAGGTGGCGTGATCCTGACTTTTCCACTGCCTCTTCTAGAGAAAGGGGTGAGTCTTCTCCAGTGCTGATGAGAAAGGAGGGTAGCCCTGAAGGTCCCAGGTTAGTGAAAGACAGCATCCCTCAATTTCAGAAGATACTGTCATGGGATGAAACCATGACCCGAAGAAGTATGCAAGAAGAGTTGTTGGTGACAAAGCCTCTGAGTTATAACATGTGCAGTTTAAGACAGGGAAATTCTTTTGATGTCATTTGGCGCAATAATGAAGAGATGATAAAGGAAATGACCAAAGAGTTTAGGACAGGAAAAGCTGTTGGAAGATCTGAGCCAGAAGGCTGTAGTAGTGCAACTACAGACAGAAATCAGCCTGGTTTGGTGGGTCTTACACAAAGCAAGGGAACTAGTGAAGTGAGCACTGGAAGAACTTCAGAGTTGAGGAATCTTGCATCGGCAGAACCTCCAGGCAGCATCACCAACGTCACAGGAGATTTCCAGAGCTTGTTGTCTAAAGCTGGTGCAGCCAGAAGCAAGGTAGGAGGCATGCAAGAGAGCAGTGACAGTAGCAGTGGAGATTCACTAGCTGCCCATGTCAAAAACATTCTGGGGAATCCTTCTTCCTCAGCACCTCTACACCGTGTCACCGATATCACAGGAGGCTTCCAGAGCATCTTGTCTAACGCTGGTGTGGGCAGAAGCAAGGCAGGAGGTCTGCGAGAGAGCGATGATGATGACAGTAGCAGTGGAGATTCACTAGCTGCTCATGTCAAAAGCCTGAGAAATGCATCACCTGGAATTCATGCCACACAGATTCCAAAGAGTGCAGATGAAGAGGAGAGGAAGGCACGAGGTAGTAGAATGTCTCAGTTGTGTTTTATCAAGTGTTGATGTTAGAATGGCAGATATTATTTAGGTGTTTGTTTAAGAGATTGCTTTGAAATGGCTTTGAAATGAAAGGCTGTGGATGTAAGAGGAGCTCTGAGGTCATCTGAGTCTGTTCCCCTGATTTTAAATGGGAATATATAATAACTTCCCCTGTTTCCCTGTTTATATTATTAATGATAAGCTTTAATGGGACAGGACTTAAATGATCAATGTTTTTTTAGTCATCTTATGTAGTGTGAGAGAATTGGACTTATCCAGATGGAGTACCTTTGTTTGCCCAACACTGATGTGCAGAAGTGTTCTGTCCACATAGCTATTAGGCTTGGGCTAGGTGAAGAATTTGGGAAGAGATTGTGTGAAAAATAATTGACTTGAATCTGAGATTGTAAAGGTGACAGAACAAGACAACAGGTCCTGGATCCAACTTTCCAAAGAAATGTTCAAAAAAAAACCTGTTTTAAATTCTATTCCTGGTTAGTCCATGAACTCTGGTATTTGATAAAGGTTTTTGTTCCCTCAGTCACAGTAGCTAGAAATGTACAGCAAAGTTTAGATTTTAATTTATAAAATTGTTATCATATATATTGTGAGAAAATGGAAAGGGAACTGATGTTTTCTGTTCTTTGTGTAGCATGGGTGAAGCTAAAACTGGCCAGCCGATCTCAGGAATCTGTGTTAGACTTGAATGAAGAGAATCGACAAAGAATAGAGGAAATAAAGGCAGAGCTGCTCCTGAGTGCCAAGAAATCTGCACCAGCCAAGGTACAAAACAGAAACCAGCTGCTCTGGAGAAAATCTGTGAAGTGAGAGATAAATGCTTCTGTCTTGTTTGTGATCTTAAAATGATGAATTATATTCCTGCAGTATTATTGAAGATTGGTGGCTAGACAGGGAGAGGAGGATGCAAACTAATGGGAGCTCTGCTTAGTGGAGATTCTTGTTTCACCTTAGTTCCTACAAATGATTTAGGACCAGCCACAGCACGTGCTGTTGTGGGTTTGTTTTGGTTTGGTTTTTGTTTTCCCCAGACAGTAGTTAGATATCTTGGGTGAGGAGGGGCATTTGGGGTGTGAGGGAATGGCACACAATTGGAGATGTTCTGAAAGAAGGTAGGAAGGACAGAGATGTGGTCAGTGATGATGGGATGGGAGAACTGGTGTTATTGTGGTGAGAAAGTGCACACAGCTCACAATTCTTGATTGGCTTAATGAGTTTTTCTTTCAACAAAATATTTATGCATGTGCTGATTGTGCCTTGTACAATGCAATATCATAGAATCCCAGACTGGTTTGGGT
>NW_010288749.1:0-4150 GCF_000700745.2 Antrostomus carolinensis | reverse complement strand
GCGCCTGCCAGGACAAGGTGGACGCGGGTCTCGGGCTCGCGTGGGCTGAGAAGGGGGAAAAAACCGTGACCCAGAGGCAACCACCGCCCCTGGTGCCTCCGTCCGCCCCCTCCAGAGCAGCGCGTCGCCACAGTTCGCGGTGCTTTGATCCCCGTTGGCGGCCAAAGCTGCTGAAGTGTAATTTGCTGCTTGCTCGTTTGTATGACATTTCCCAGTTTCAGTTCCACGGATAACAAGGTGTTGAACAGCTTAATGAGAGGGCTTGAAGGGAGGGAGACTTGTGCATGGAATAAAGTGAGGCTTTGCTTTGTTAATTAAAGGAATGAGCTGGCTTTTTCCTGGTAGCACGTGCCTTATGGTAAGCCTTAATAAGATGGACTTTGATTCTCTATGGTTTTACCATTTAACAACTATTTCTACATGGAAGTAGTAAGGATTTCAACACATTTATCCTTTACACACTGACACAGCTATCACTTGACTTTCCAGGTTCAACTACAGAGCAGTGAAGAAGAGAACTACGCCTCTCTTGCCACAGTAATGGCCCATTATCTCAAATCTTAGTACAGCTGCATTAGTGACAAATTGAGAAAACTGGGAATGTAGTTTGGCAAATTTCTGGCCAATTTCAGATTTTAGTGTAAAGAATTTACCTGTAGTCATAAGGTGCCTGCTTTATGCGTGGGATACACAAAAATAGCTGTGTTGGTTTCCTGGGTGCATTCTCCTGTTCTGGGAGCTTAGTCAGCTGCGCTAAGGAGTTCAGCTTGCTGAGTCCAAGGTCGGCTCCTTTGCTGATAAAAGCTGTGGTGAGAAGAGCTAAAAGGGAGGGCCTGACTCTGCTTTCCCTTGTTCCCTTTTAAGCAGAGATTTCACCGCTGGCTCCTCTTACGCTGACAGACACCACATGAGCACTTCAATACACTGGTAGCGCTCCTGTGCGATCTTCCTTTGTGCTGTGCTGTCCCTGGGGTGGGCAGGGTTACTCGACCTAATGATTAGCATTAGTACATAGCATTAGTCATACTGCAGAGTCATGTAGCTCATGTAGCATTAGTTAGTCTCATAGCATTAGAGGAGATGTCCAGGGAGGTGCCTGTAACACAGGCAGGCAGCTAACATGATGTTCACATCCAGGTCAGGCTCAAAGGAGGGGTCAGCTACACCCAAATCCTGCGAGCAGCTTCAGCGGGATTTCGGACTGAGGGTAACCTGTGATGTGGGGAACCTCTGTACTCTGTAAGGGGCCACGTACCATGAGGCCAGTTTCTCTAGGGAAGTTTTCACTACAGGCCACAGCACGAGATGAACAACTTGTGGGGGAGCAGTGAGGGCTGGCTGCTCTGAATGAGATGGTGAGCCATGAGCAGACTGTGATACCAAGGCAGGTGGGAGCAGTTTCCTCACCAACAAGGAGCTGGCATGCTATGTAAGAGAGTTCTAGATTTACTTTAAATTGAAATGCTCTTAAGATTAAATGTCACTTCAGCTGAGATAAGATTCTATTCTTTTTGATGAAAACTAGCTATCATTTACGTGTGTGTACATATGTGTGTGTACATGCACTGCCATGTGTAATTAAACAAAGCCACGCAGGAAGAACATGTCAAGATGAAAAAACCCCCAAACATACAGACAGCCTAGATTTCAGGTCCAAGATACCAGAATCTTGGAGGCATGGCAGAAAACACTAATCTCAGGGACAAAAATATCTTACTCAAAATTTTGAGATGAGAATTGGAAAGAAGAGTCAGCTCCTTGTGAAATCTGAGAAATTAAATTCTGATCATTTAAATGAACAGGCAGTTTGTAATAGATTTAATACAAATGAAAGCATCATAATGTGCTGTGTCTTTTCTAAACACATTATTATTCTCAAAGCACTCTACAAACATTAACTGTTAAATGATATCTTATCCCGTGATTCACAAACTAAGGTTCAAATTAAAAATAGAAAAGGATTATCTTCTCTAAAGCACATTTTATTTCTGTCTTTGACAGGGAGATCATTGGCCTGGCACAAACGATACCATATCTATTGTGGTTCCAAAAGTGTATTGAATTACATTTTGTGCCATCAAACAATGCTGCTCAACAGCCTGGTGCAGGACAGCTGGATATCCTGAAATGTTTTAGTGAATGTTGTTTGCTTAATCCAATAATCTCTAATCCATAGTGTGGCGGAGATGTTTCTGTCAAGAAACTAAATTAATAAGCATATCATGCTGAAATGTAGAAGATTAGCAAGGCCTGGCTCTGCAGTACAGATTCAGAAGGACACAGGGTACCTACCAGTCACGTTCAGCACTTTATGCTAGACTGGGACCAAACCTTGGAATATTTACAGCATCTGTTTCTCTCAGGGGTGAATGTGCTTCCTCGGGCAGGAGGAATGCTCCTCAGTTACTTGGGCATTGGGGTGAGGTTAATTCCCCTTGGCATTAATGGTTTGTTATATACTGTCTATAAATGGTAACTGTTCACCTTAACTGTTCACCTGTGTCTTGTTTTTTCTACTTCACAAAGCAAGACAAAAAGTAGAAGTTCTGAATCTGAATGTATGTGATTTCTCATTATGTTGCAGTGATATGGACTCGGTATGGAAACTGCTGCCACAATATGGATACGTCTGTCATTCCAGTTTTGTGTCTTGTTCTCTTGAGCCTGAGTCTACTCACCCATCTCTCCACGCCTCTTCTTTAATCAGATGAAGCAATGCTGCTTGCAGGCTCTCTCCCATCCTCTTGCCAGCAGTGCCTCTGCCTTTTGTGGGCAATGTGTGCATGTTTGGGAAGATTGGGAAGATTAGGAGTGTTGTAGATCTTTGTAGGAATGTGAGAGAGAAGGGGAGGGCTGTGCTGGATGTGGTGAACATCTCATGCAACTTGCAGCGCAGCTTTTGCCGTGAAGGGAAGGCTTCCAAGCGAGCCCTGCACTCTTTTCATGGAGATCAGGAGAAATCTCTCCTTCCCACGCCAAGCCACCCTCTCTGGAAGATTTAATGCTATTGTGACACTTAGCGGTATTGCGATCCTATTTCTGGCAGCACTGTAGTGAAAGACTCAGCTTCTGTGGTAGGTTGGGCTCCCTCTGCTTACGCTGACGGGTGCAAGCGGTGCTGTTCTGAGTAGAGCTGACAACCCAGGTGAAGGAGTGAAATCAAACAGAAACCTGTTACTCAGGATCGGTAACAGGATTCATTCAGTGAATATTGACGGAAGAGGAGCTGGCACACTCAGCATGGAAGATTGCCCAGGTGAGGCCCTAATTATATGTTTAACAGACACCCCTTTTAAAAACAGTTCTCCTCTTCACTTTTTGGTGAATTCATATTCAGTGGATTGGAGAAATACAAGCCAACGTCTCAGAGCAGAGAGCAAAAGGATCAATGACAAGCGCTCACATCAGACACTACTGGATTAGTGGATAGATGACATCAAAGATAAAACTAGATGCTTAGCTGGGGATAGTATTAAACCAGCGATTGTCAGCAGGTTTGACTTTTTGAAGTGGACTGCAGGTGACTCTTGGGTTTATTATCTAACAAAGTGGCAAAATACTTTCCAAATTGTAATGTTTCTGATTCTTTTCATCTTCTTAACCCATCCCAGATTTTTTTTTCTTTTCTTTTCTTTTTTTTTTTTTTTTTTTAAGAAAACAACCTCAAGGCTTCATTTATCCCACACCAGTCCTTTTTTTTGCCATACAGCTACATACAGGATTTTTAACTGTGTTATGCCAGAAGGAACACCAGGACAAGTCATAGCATTGATGCTCACAGGAGGCATAAACTTCATGGAGAAAATGAGCTTATCACCACATTAGCCAGGGTGCCTTACTGTATGCATTAAGGAGATCAATGTTTATTTCCTTGTACTCCTAAGAGCAGGGGAAGAACTTAGACTTCCAGAAATCAATATTCTGATTTTGACTGGCACATTTTTAACTGATGCTGATCTTCTTAGGAGCATACTCTTACTGGGTGCTGGTGGCCTCTTCTGAGCAAGGATGCCTTGTCTCACCTTTTGTCCATCCGTCTGAGCTGTGCCAGAGCATGAGGGGAATTTGGTCTGAATGGTTTTCTTGTGTTTTAAGTATTTCCACAATGCTCCTTCCTGTACAGTTTCACAGAATCACAGAATGGTGGGGG
>NW_010288748.1:0-4253 GCF_000700745.2 Antrostomus carolinensis | reverse complement strand
AAGGCCTATGATCTGCAGAGTGATGTGAGTACTTGCTGATTTGTGTTGGAGTTCCAAAGTATATTTAATTTCCTTGAAATACAAACTTTAGAAACTGCTCAAACTGTCAATCTCAGATAGTGTTTTTTCACATTGTGTTTTTCTTTACCTGTTCCAAGCAAGGTCATAAAATTTTTAGTAATTAGTGAATCTGTGTGTAAGGGAGGCTGAGTAGTATGAAAGTTTATATACAGCTTTTCTTTTTAGTTGCATGACTTTAGTGGAGAGAATTCCTTTGTTCTATCTCAGATAAAGTGGTTTAAGTTAAGACTTGCTGTTCTTAGTGAGTGGGAATTTATTTCTTGGGAATCAATGTTACAGGAAAAGTTTAAACAGACTTTCAGGGTTTTTTTTAATCCCAAATACTCTGACCATTCCCCAACATTTTATTGGGTAAATGATACCTTTTGAAGAGACATATGGGGTCTGAATCTAGGTTGCTAACAGATTGTTTTGCAGATGGAACTAGGAGGAAGGCAATTTATAGAAAGTAAACATTAGCTGCATGGTATATATGAAATGTTTAACTGGCAATATCAATGAGACAGCTGTCTTTGTATTTTGTAATAGAATTACTACAAGTCTGACCTTGAATGGTTACGAGGCACTGGCTGGGTCCCAATTGGTTCCTTGGATGTTGAAAAAGCCAAGAAGGCCGGAGAGATCTTGAGTGATAAATTATACCGTCAGCATCCAGACACCATCAAGTTTACTAGTGTGCCTGATTCTCTAGAGATGGTTTTGGCCAAGCATAATGCAGAGACAATGAATAAGGTGAGTCTTGATTTGATTAGGTAACATATCAGTAGTTTCTGCCTAAATTCTGGAGGCAAGACTAGAAATGTGTGGTTGTTGTGTGTGATATCAGCACAGCGAGGATTTAAGAATGTAAGTTATATTCTTGGTGATCAAGAGGTAGCTTATTTTCAGCAAGTGCTAATTTAATGTCTTCCAAGTTATCAAGGTAAGTTGGACTTATCAGTTGTGAAGCTTTCCACATACTCTATTGAATATCTAGTAATGTGTTACATATCTTCCATCTAATTTTTAATATAACAATATATCTAATGATTTATCAAGTTTATCTAGTAATTAATAAGCAACTTTTTTTAGGGCAGTCTTTGAAATACTGATATTTTAAACAACTCAGTGTACTACTTAAAAAGTAAGAGATTTTCTGAATCTGTGGCCCAGATCTCAATCCTATTTATGCCAATAAAACCATTTTCTCTTTCAAAGAGGCCTTGCTCTTAGAGTTTAGATCTCTGTGTGTCTGATTAGCTTTCTATGCCTTTTTTATAAACATTGTTTTTTAACACAGTTCTTTCTAGGTTACCATTTCTTAACCCAGACATTAAGTATCTAGAGGAGTGAATATAAAATCTCATTGCTATATAAGGAATAAGGAATTTTTAGTCTTAAGTTGGAGTACAGAGCTGTAATTCATATTTTAGAAGATTTCTAAGAAGTCTCCATTTTTTTTTCTGCCTTTAACATGTTATTTCTCTTGCAGCGTTTATATACTGAGGCCTGGGATAAAGACAAGACACAAATCCACATAATGCCTGACACACCTGAAATCACACTGGCAAAACAGAACATGCAAAACTACAGCCTGGTGAGTGTGTTAGCTCTGCAAATATAACTGCTCTGTTTCATGGGTGGATCATCAGTACTGCAATAAACCTCATATAGATGATACCATCAATTTCAAAGAATCACAGAATCCCAGACTGGTTTGGGTTGGAAGGAACCTTAAAGCTCATCCAGGTCCCACCCCCCCTGCCAGCAGCAGGGACACCTTCCACTAGACCAGGTTGCTCAAAGCCTCATCCAACCTGGCCGAGAACACTTCCAGGGAGGAGCAGCCACAGCTTCTCTGGGTAACCTGTTCCAGTGTCTGACCACCCTCACAGTGAAGAACTTCTTCCTAATATCTCATCTAAACCTCCCCTCTTTCAGTTTAAACCCATTTCCCCTTGTTTTGTCATTAACTGCCCTTATGAAAAGTCCTTCCCCAGCTTTCTTGTAGCCCCTTCAGGTACTGGGAGGCCGCTATAAGATCTCCCTGGAGCCTTCTCTTCTCCAGGCTGAACAGCCCCAACTCTTTCAGCCTGTCTTCATAGGAGATTTCATTTAAAAACTCCCAACATTTGTCCTCCAAATCGTGACTTTAGAAACATTTTTTGCCTATTTGTACAGTAGTGCATGCATACATCAGTGAGCACTATTGAGAATAAATAAATTCCATGAGAAGTTGTGTATTGCCAGTGAATTTCTGGGAGTCATTTCTACCAGTGTGCATACTGTTGGGAAGGCACAAAATTAATTCCAACATTGGAAATACCAAATGAGGTAATTTCCAGCACAATTCTGAAGAGTAGTGATCCCAGTGGTCAATGTTATTTTGGGCAAATAAATTCACATGAGTAAGAGGTGGCTTTAAAAGGTAAGTTTTACTCCACTTCTATAGAAGAATAGTTCATGTCTAAAATTGTAGTCAATGTTAGGTTATTGAAGTATTGAAAGAAAAAAATCATTAGCATGGATCTAGCAAAGATCTTCCTTTGATATGAGTTTGTATCAGCTACTGATCTGGGGCTTTGAGTTAAGAAAGTTAGATAAAGCTGAGTTGGAATAAATCTGAACACAATTTCTAAAATCTACTCTACTTATAAGCAGTTTGTTTTGCATAGAATGTAACACTTGGAATTTACATGAAGCTTCTTATTTAATTCTTCACCTAGAAACTCTACAAACAGGCCATGGAAGAAGAAAAAAAGAAAGGCTATGATTTGAGAAGTGATGCTATCCCCATTCAAGCTGCCAAAGCATCCAGGCAAATTGCCAGTGATGTAAGAAACTTTTGCTTCTTTGTGTGGTGACATCTGATCTCTGCAACCTGAAAGTTATCAGCTGGATTCTGTAAAAGGCGTTTCAGTTAAACTGTGTTCTCAAGTAATAGATTTTTGGATGCAATTATATATGTTTAAAGACTCAATTGTAAAAATTAAATGTTGAGAAGTTATAAGGACAATATAACACTGCTATCATGTTAATTTTATAGCTCATAAACCTGTATTTTTAATTACATCATAACAGTATGTATATTATTATATTTAATAAGGATTAAATATATGTGTCACAAGGAGAGGATTATTTCTCACTAATATTACTGAATAGTATTTTTTCAAAAACACTTAAAAATCTCTATTTAGGTTTGTAACTTGAATCTCAAAATTTTAATGTGAGGATCCATATTATTAGCCCCAGAATTGCTTTGACAGTTTGGGTTTTTTTGACTGTAAGTTATAGAGAAATTTGGGCAGTTTATTATTAAAATATTTAATAGGAGTAACTGATATTGAGAGGTGATATACAAATATAGTATCTTGCTTTATATTTCAGTACAAATACAAAGAAGGCTATCGCAAGCAGCTTGGCCACCACATAGGAGCCCGTAACATAGAGGATGATCCGAAGATGATGTGGTCCATGCACGTAGCCAAGATCCAGAGTGACAGGGAGTACAAGAAAGCCTTTGAGAAGACAAAGACACACTTCAGTAGCCCAGTGGACATGCTGGGAATTGTGTTGGCCAAGAAATGTCAAGGGTTGGTCAGCGATGTTGATTACCGTCACTATCTGCATCAGTGGATCTGTCTGCCAGACCAGAATGATGTGATCCATGCCAAGAAGGCCTATGATCTGCAGAGTGATGTGAGCTCTCTTTGATTTAATTTTTAGTGAGGAATGTGTTATTTTACGTAGGTGGACCAGGCCAACACATACCAATGTGGTAGAACCAAATTTTCAAGACTTATTTTTAAGTTTAATAGCTAATTGCAACTCAGATCTCCAATAAGATATGTTAACTAATTGATATTTAAATTAAATATTATACTTCCAGAATTAGATCTGTTTATCATTTGCCATTCTGTAAAACATTGAAGATGGTTTCACTCTTAATATAGATGAAATCCAGTTATTTTTTCTCAGATTTTTTTCTAGGGTTTTGAACTTATTTGAATTGAAATTTGTTTGTGAGGTTGCTTAACTGTGAAAAGATGCACCGTGTAAATTGTATTATTATTATTATAAAAACCTGTGTATTTTTTGATCGTAGCACTGCTACAAATCTGACCTTGAATGGTTACGAGGCATCGGCTGGGTCCCAATCGGCTCCTTGGATGTTGAAAAAGCCAAGAAGGCCG
>NW_010288747.1:0-2412 GCF_000700745.2 Antrostomus carolinensis | reverse complement strand
AAAATAAAATAAAATAAAATACAATAAAATATAATAAAATAAAATAATAGAAAGAACTCATACTTCCCCCTAGGATCTGAACCCAAACAGTGATTCCAGGATCAAAGCCTGGGGAAAATGTCTTTCCAGATCTGAATCCAGCAGGGGTTTTGTTCTGTGTGTGTGGACAACAAACAACCCAGGAGTCTGGAAAAAGACAATTCATCTTTCCATTCGTCAATACTTTTCTAACTTGGCCAATGCCCTTGGTCTTTTGCAATGCTAAGGTGGTCTTCATACTCTGAACCATCTTCTGTATTTGGTGGTGGGACTCTCAGTTGTATCTGTCTGCTTTGCTTTTGTATCTTTAGAGATCCTTTATCTATGACATTTTTAAAATGTATTTATGCCATGTATTCAATATGCCACTTTCCAAGGTAACACACAGTCTTCACTATATCAGGCATCTTATCCGTCCTATAAGTTGTCCCAAGGAAGTATTTTCAATGAACATGCCCGCTGGGTCAGGCAAAAGGGGCTAAAGTGTGGCCTCTGGTACGAGAATCCCATTTTAATGCCACTAGGAATTGCTTACCAGGCAGAGCTCTGAGCAGGCCATTGGCTCTGGCTTGGTTCAACACTCAAATAATTTTTTCCATTCCCACAAATGAGAATTAATACACCCAGGGAAGCTGCTTTAGAAGTCTCCACATGAAGAATGCAACTCCTGTGTTTCTGAGATTATCAGTGAGGTCTAAAGGGTGGGTATAGAGGATGGAAGAGGCAGTGGTACAACTGAATACTTTTTAAAAAATTGTGCCTACTTGACTTCAGTTTCATAAACATTATATCTGATTTTTACTTCTTACATCTGGAGTAAAACAGTAGTACTTCTACTCTGCTATAAAACTAATGGAATAAAAATTGTGGACAGTATGGGGACTTTTCTGTAATCCTTTTTTATGTGGATAACACACTGACTTTCATATCTATTTTTTTTTTTTTTTTAATTACGGTCTGGTTGGTGATTATTTACACGAGATAAAGAATGTTTGAAGGCTTCTACAGTAATTAAGTTCCATCTTTTTAGACTGTTCTTTACATGTACAGGTAATTGCTTTTACTTGTTATAAATCTTGTGTAAAATTCCTCAAGCAATAAACACAAGCTGTATCTCAGTAATTGTCTATTGACTACACTTTCCAGTATGAATTAATTTTCAATTACAAACTTCCTTTCTTACTGTATCAGGCTGAAAGTCTGCATTTTGAACACGTAGATATTCTCATCTTGTGTAGATTTGCCTCACATTATACTGGAAAAAAGAGAGATTCATTGAGCAACCATCAGTCTGAATACCAATGCAGCATGACAATAACAGTATATGTCAAAACTCAGATTTCTCTGCAAATTCACAGACAGCAACAAAGACACATTTCCAACCCTAATTATTTTTATTGCTGTTACATTGTACTCTTCTCTACTGCTTCTTTAAAAGTTAATGGCTTGATTAAGAAGGGGACCTAAACCAAATGAAACTTTCACAACAATTGCAAATGGAATCTATCCCTACTAACATAACCAGGAGTATTCTAAGGAGTAAGTACTGAAGTTATGTAAGAGGGGTAAGTAGGTAGTCCAGGGCTGAGCTATCACATCTCTTTCCAAACAAGAATTTGGAGACTATAGCAAGACCTTCACGAGTGTTATCTGGAGTTGTGTGCCCAGTTTGCTGTTGCTTTCAGAAAGCAAGAAAGCTGGGGAGGGACTTTTTACAAAGGCAGGTAGTGATAGAACAAGGGGTAATGGTTATGAACTGGAAAAGGGTAGGTTTAGATTAGATATGAGGAAGAAATCCCTTACTGAGAGAGTGATCAGACACTGGGAAAAGTTGTCCAAGGAAGTTGTGGATGCCTCTTCCCCGGAAGTGTTTAAAGCCAGGTTGGATGAGGCTTTGAGCAACCTGTTCTAGTGGAAGGTATCCTTGCTCATGTCAGAGGGATTGGAACTGGATAAGCTTTAAGGTCCCTTCGAAACCAAACCATTCTGTGATTCTGTGACTCTGTAAATGCCCCAAGGTACCTACTTGCATTTTTAGGTGTGTAAACATTTCTCATAATTGCAGCTAAATCAAATCTTCAAAAGCAGCATGACTCACCCAGCACCACAAGTCAGGTGTGTAGCTCTGCAGGAGGTATATGCCATGCTGAGGGAAATGCCAAATATCCTCCCACATCAAATCTGGAGCAGAGCTGCTGTCTCAGGGCCTGAAAACAGCCAGCTGGCCTGGTGCAGAGAGTGATAAAGCCCTCCAAGAGGAAAGACAAGCGGTGCTGACTCAAATACAGGAGAATGCCAGAATGGACTTCTGCTGCCAGAAGATGTCTCCGTCCTTCTTCCTTATCACACAGAATCACAGAATCACAGAATATT